>NW_028230445.1:1667373-1817990 GCF_043228905.1 Azolla caroliniana
GATAGAGTTGATTGGTCTTTCCTTGAGGAAGTTATGTTACAACTAAGATTTCCAATGGCTTGGGTAGTGGCGGTAAGAGCCTTATATAAGAATGCGACTAGCTCCGTATATGTGACGGGAGAAGTTGATGGTCCCTTCTCTATTTCAAGGTCGGTTAGGCAATGATGTCCATTGGCCCCTTTCCTATACTTATTAATAGATGAGTCTTTTCATGTGTATTTTAATAATCACGCCTTAAGAATTAAACAGTTGCAATGGGGATTCGATTATAAGCAAGTGCTTGATAATGAATTTGTTGATGATAAAGCTTTATATGTGGATGGGGAGGAACAGAATTTGCGTAATGTTCAATGTGTGGTGTAAGAATTTTGTGAGCTATTCGGTGTTGTTATAAATTGGAATAAATCCATTGGAATCAAAATGAAGAATAATAGAGTTTCACATTGGTTGCCCCATCCGGATTTTCATTGGCTTCAACATGGGAGGTCAATACGATATCTTTGTTGTCAAATTGGTGTTGGCATTACTCATGATCAACTTATTTCCCCCTTGTTGATGTCATTGTAGAGGAAATTGTTGTTTTGGTCTTCGAGACATTTATCATTGGCTAGAAGAATTGTAATTGCTAATCAAGTGCTTCTGTCTTCGATGTGGTATATCCTCTCATCTTGGTTGTTTTCAATATCTGTTCTCTCTCAGGTACAGAGGCTTGTCCACAATTTCTTATGGGGTGCATCTTATGTAAATGCAAGATCTAAAGGTGCGTGGAAAGTAATAATATCTCCTCCTCACGAGGGCAGATTAGGGTTGATAGACTCAATGTTACAATGTAGAGCATTACTTAGGAAATTTGTTGCGAGAAGTATGTTGCCAGGGAATGAACCATGGAAGTTGATAGACCCAATGTTACAATGTAGAGCATTACTTGGGAAATTTCTTGCGAGAAGTATGTTCCCAGGGAATGAACCATGGAAGTTGATAGACCTAATGTTACAATGTAGAGCATTACTTCGGAAATTTGTTGCGAGAAGTATGCTGCCAGGGAATGAACCATGGAAGTTGATAGACCCAATGTTATAATGTAGAGCATTACTTGGGAAATTTGTTGCGAGAAGTATGTTGCCAGGGAATGAACCATGGAAGTTGATAGACCCAATGTTACAATGTAGAGCTTACAATGTAGAGCATTACTTGGGAAATTTGTTGCGAGAAGTATGTTGTCAGGGAATGAACCATGGAAGTTGCTACTTCATGAACGTATGAAGGAATTGGTTCCATGTAGAGGTGGACATTGGAAGCGAAATGTGAGGTGGTGGTTTGTGCATGAGGATATGCCTTTGACTTCTACTTTCACTTCTAATAAAAAATTTAACTCTTTGTTAAGAGCTTAGAAAAGTTTGTTGCCTAATCTTGTGCATGAACATCCTATATGGGAGGACGAGTGGAAAAGGCAACCAATTTGTTGGAACCCCTTGATTAAGGATGATTATGGTAATATGTTGGGAAGAAGGACAAGATTAAATTGGGCGGCGGTTGATGAGGCATTTGCAGCTAATGTTGGTACTTGGTTAACCTTTAATTAATCCTCTAGGGATGTTAAGGAACAAGTTTTGAAATCAATAAGAGGTGGTACGTTAATGTTCCAAGCGATAAGTAACGCTTGTAATAGGATTTTGCCTTCTTCTTTTAATTCAAACCATGTATGGTACGGGGCATTCTCTTCTTTTAATGTCTTGATTGGAGCAAGAGCCTATACATCTAATGAATCCTTCTTAGCATATATAACAGTTTCAGAGGGAAAATTGCAATTGGTCTCTATGGAGGATGATCTTCTCAATTTAGTGGAATGGAAACCTATTAGGGTGGTAGCAAAAACAGGGAAAGTATGTATTATTGATCCCCATCTTGAAAAAGTAAACCCTTGCTGGGATATTTGGGTTTGTGATAGTAAGCCCTTATTAGAGTTAGAGTGGGATCCGACGGAATGGTGGTGGAGAGATGCTAATGGTAAGATGGTTTCTTTCTTTGACTACTCCATAAAATTAGGTAGGGAATTCCAACGAAGGAGGAATGTAGTTATGCCAGCTGCAGCTAAGGTATGGTTAAATAATAATATTCCTATGCATTCAGTATTGGCATTTTGAAATGGTTGTGGACTCTCTACAGATTCATCGCAAAATCATTACATTTAGATGGTTATATGTTCACTACGCACTTCCAGTCTTGGAATGAATGCATAGGGAAGAGGGAACCAAAACTTCCTCTTTTTGTGGGCTTCACTTGGAATCAATGCAACATGTCTTATGGAATTGTATGGCCACATGTTCTGTTTGCAAACGTATGTTGCGCCTCATTGATGTTGCATATGGACCTAATGTGATTACATAGGGAAATGTCTTTTGGGTGGACGTAAATGTGGATAAGCATAATTATGAAAGGGAAAAGATATTATTTACCCTTCAAACTAGGGGAAGGCAAGTTAAGGACATACCATACTCAGTATGGGCTACGATATCATTGATGGTTCTATGGAATATTTGGATAGATCGACGCAAAAATGTGTTTCAGCAAATAAAGCAAATATCTTGTTCATTGTGTGAAGGAAATTTGGTCGATGCTTCTCTCAATTTTAAAAGGTCAATATGACTCCTTCACAGGTAATGAAGATATGATTTTTATGAAACAACAATCCTTTAAAGGCAAATGGAAGGATTTGTTAGTTTTTGTGGAGAGAAATGACAAAATGAATTGGCAATATGTACCCCCGCGATGGTTGTTTCCTCCATAGGTGGATGTTGGTGTCAAGTATGACATAATGGGGATATCTTACCCGCCACTACATTGTATTATTATATGTGTTGTATATCCTTTTTGGATTGGTATTGGAAAATATGGTGTAGTTTAAATTAAAAAATTAAAAAATAGCATGTGCACCATGAGATGGCATGGACATGAGCAATGAGCTTTGTCATCTTGTGTCCAAAATGGAATTGGCCCCAAAGATGCTCATGTCAAGTCTATTGCTAAAAAATGATGAAGCATCAACTATTACTCCCATGATAAGTTACGAAGTTGATGCACCCATGTTACCCCCTTTAATACAAAGCTCACCCACATTGTCCCACGAATATGATTGGCCATAAAGATGTTGAGACTATTGCTCAAAAATGTCATTTGACATAAAGATGCTCAAGTTGAGACTATTGCTCAAAAATGATGAGCCATCAAGTATTCCTCCCATGATAAGTTCAAAAGTTGATCCACCCATGCTAACCCCCTTAATACAAACCTCACTCCCGAGTCCCACCAATGTTGAACAAAGTCATAAAAGATGAAATCATCCCATCCCACACATCGTTGAGCTCTCGCCCCCATCTTAGCTTCACACCTGCTATTTGTCGATGCTTGGAATTTGTTGTGACACAAGGCATATATGTGAAACAACTTATCTCTACATATACTTAGCAATGTCAAAGAAATCGTGGAAAATCGTGGTAACCCTTGTCAACATTATATATTTACAATTCTTTAAATGATAGTATGATATAATGAAGTTTTGTTGTGGAATCAAAGAAATTTGGTCCATTCATGTGTATATCTAAATGAAGGTTCTAAAATAGTGTGTAATTTTATTGTATGGTCTAAATCCTATTAGAATAAAATTGTGTTAAAATTATGTGTGCGAATGTAATTTACATTGACAATGCTATCTACAATCTATTAATTTGGAAGAAAAGCCAGTTGTATTGATTCAGAGCTAAAAAGTTAAACATTCAAATTTCGACCCACAAGAACAAACACCACGCATGACAACTCTACTTATGACATAAGTAGAAGACGATAGTTAAATTTAGAATAATGTAGAATTCAAAATGTATCCATGAGATAAGTGGGGAGGTAAGAATTCTAGTTAGATTTAGTGTAGTGTCGAATTCAAAATGTCCCTTGAAATAAGTGGAGAGTTAGAAATCCAGTTAAATTTAGAAAAATGTTGCCTTGAAGTCAGTAGAGGATTCTAGTTAGAACTCTAGTTAAATTTAGAGTGGTGTAGAAATCCCAAGATACCCTTGCATTAACAAATCATAGTTAGAACTCCAATTGAATTTAGAGTGTTGTAGACTCCCAAGCATTATTATCGTTTCATCGATAGAGAACACTAGAGAGTGGGGAGCCTAGAGAGGCCTTAGCCAATTAGTTTGAGACATGTGAACTTGATCCAAAATGGGTTGATCCCCAAATGCACAAAATGGAGATTATATGACAAATCACATTACCAAGTTCCAACTATGATAGAGATCAATTATAGCGATGTTATTAAAATATGCTTATGTTTATAGAATCTCAAAAACTATGCGTGGCCAAGCTCTATGCACCTAATCATGTGAAATTTAAGGTTAAGTGCATCATTAAAGTATCAAAACCAATAAGTTGAGATTATGGATTTTAGTTTCTAGTAATTAAGGAACAAGGTTTTTTACTTGTTATTTGTAGTATGCACGTGACATATACCTCTTATATGATTCTCTGTTTGATAAATGAGCAATCATGGAGAACTTACTTAGTTGAAAAATAAATTAGAATATGTAAGAAAAACATGCTCCATGATTTCTATTTCTATCTCCCTTATTCATTAATTACCATTGCATTAAAGGCCAATGATATTCATTATGCCTCTTTATATTGCATTATGGAAAAGAAAACAGAATTGTCACTCTTGTAAAGCTATTTTTGAGGCATAAGCTATTGGTGGGAATGAACTCAAATTAATATTCTAAAATATCTTTATATTGAAAACACAACATCAAACTCATGAGACTTTAAAAGCATTTTTAGAAGCAAACCATTGGTGTGAATGAACTCAAACTAAATGCGTGAAGCATTTCTATGATAGAAACACAAACCAAACTCAATGTCCCACTTAATGTTTTCAAGCATAAAAAGACTATTGTTATAGTGTCATGCTTGTTAGAGTATTGTTCTCAAATACATGTTCTATGTAATGTATGACTTTATATGCCTTAAAATAACATTTAATATAGTCAAGAGAACAAAATAGATATCATGATCAGGGGTTAACTTTTTAGAAACTCTCTTCGAGATCAAAGTTTAGAGTCAACGAAATGGATGGCAATTGTACTATTATTTCCCTAGAACAAGCGCAAAAGTAATTGGTCTACAAAATTTCCATGAAAATGGCAAGTTGTCATTATTAAAGCTATGACAAGGAAATCCAAAACTTTACTTAGACCAATGAAGTCATTATTCTTGATAAAGATGTGTAATCTCATCTTAATCAATTGATGGCACAGTTTGAAATTTAGATATGTGCTTGCACTTCACTTTTTCATCATAACTTGGCGTTGCCAAATTGAGTTATGTTTTTATAGATGCCTTCGAAGTAGCGGGGTAAGAAACGTTTTGGTGACACAAGTTGGTCTATTACCTTCATAAATAAGGACTAGTTGCTTTATAGGTATCAAGAAGACATTAGGTTAAAGGATATTATGCCCATGAAAACGCAAGTTTGAATTTAATGCCCCTTCGAACCTTATCGACAATCTAAACATTAGATGGTTATCATGAATTTTTGGACTTATCATGCTTGTCAGGATCAAGTCAAACGACACGTATATTTACAAAGATGCAATCCCTATTTTGAATTTACCATGATTTTGAGAGAAACGAAAAAATGTTATTGGTTTCATATTATTTGATATATATATTGTAATAGGAACAAGAAAACTTGATGAATAATGGTGAGATAATTGTGCTTGTTGAAAGTCAAACATGCATTTAGAATATGTTGGAATGCACGTTTTATTATTGAATCACGTTGCTTAACTTTTCTAATACACACACTAACTTTGTAACATAGATCTCGAAAGTGAAACTTTCAAGTTTTATAGACAAAACATTTTAAGCCTTTTTTAGCTCATAAGCAAAGAAGTTGGTGCATGTCAATCAATTTAAAACCCATTATGCATTTCTTATAACATTATTTATGAGTTGGCTTTGATATTTTTATCCCATGACCAATCACTTTTAGGTTGAAGGTTGTGCATATGGAAATGTTAAACATCAAACTTCGAAACAAGGTAGAAAACTAGTTGAAATTAATTGATGCATGTATTAAGGTTCAAGTCAGGGTGACTCAATCAATGGGTTCACATGTTATTAACGCTTAACAATTGCAACATTGTAGATTATTTGGGACATCTTATAATAAGATTGGTGTTTAATGAAATGAGATTAGTATCATTGTCTACTAGGAATCTCTCTCTTTCGCATGCAAACAACAACAATATCTTATTAACTTGTATTGCATACTTTAATTTAGTTCCTATTGTGGCTAGGAGGTGATATTGTTGATGCACGTGCATTGTCCATATCAAAATTTATCCCCGATGACGGTGATTTCACTCATTATGGATGCATAAAATGATTCCACTAATGCCTCCACCTTCATTGAGAAGCTATAGAAAAAACCATTATTAAATTCAGTATGTTTTCATGTTCCAAGCCTGTGTATGTTGTAAATTCTAGGATCACCAATGTTTAGATTCCAAATACTCTAAAGAAAACATATGTGTGATGTGTCAACATGTTGCAATTTGTATCTCAAGAGCAACCTATACATGATGATGCCCACAATAATCAATTGTCTAGATATCTTGTTAACCCTCATGACATGATAATTTCTAGGCTCATAAGCAAAGAAGTTGATAATTTTTCTAAAGCCACCATGTTGCCCCTCACTCATACAAAATCTATTGTTACCACGAGGTATTTTGATTAGTTTTGTAAAATTAAGGGTATTTGGATCATTTTAGTAAGCGTACGGTAGTTTAATAAATGTCTAAGAACTTAGAGCCATTTTGACGTTTTCACAAATTTAGATATTGTTAAGAAACATTATAGTTCAATGTGATAAAAAAACATAACCAAATGAAGAAATTGTCAAAGGAATCAATTTAAAATGAGTGGATACGCTCCTAAGTGATATTGACTTCTTTCGACAAACTATTTGGGAATCATAAGAGATCTTTAGAGATACAATTGCATATCCAAATCCAACTTTCTAGAAAAAAGCAACTACAAACTACAAGAAGGAATAGGAAACTATTTACAACTACAGAAAACCATGTCCTAGGATTGTGAATGTTTCAATTTGCACGTTAATCATATGACAATATTAGGAAATTTAAGGTGACATTTATCAAAGTTATGTTAAATGCATGGAAACTAGTTCAATGTGAAATGAATCCACAGTGATCTAGCCGATGAATCAATTTGCTTTGTTTATTTTACTACAATGTATCTTCTTTTAAATCAAGCCAACAAAAAAACTAACCAATTGGAAGGTCAAAATAGATGACTTAGATGGACATAAAAGTTAGTTTGATCAACGGGGGAACTTATTTATGGAACATACATGCAAAAACATTCAATTTTGTAGTAAAATACAATTTAGCACAAGAATACTATAATACGGAAGGTTTTCATTTGTCACATTCTACATTTCTCATGAGAGGTGCCAATATGATCGATGCGAGTGTGTACAGTTTATCAAGCACTTTTATCTTTATTGAAGATAAGACCCCCATCAATCTACAATATATGAGGAAAAGGGCCATGCATGAATAGTAGCCCCCAAAGGTAGGATACTATACAATAATTTTGTGAGCGTCCTCGATGCTTGGAATGAATAGAATTAACATTAACATGGATCCAACCATTATGCTATTTGCGAGGACATTCTTGACAATATCTTTTTGACTTTGGATCAATGGTAATATGTAAAAAAGACGAACACAAAATCTACAAATTCAAATTCGTACGTGACAAATTGTATGGTTTTGGTTACAACAGCTATGTGTGGACTTTGAGGAAAGGTTTGAGAAAATAATAATTCTAAGTCCATTCAAATGTAGTACTTTATCTTCGCCTTCTTCTTTTCTTGATCCTCCACTATCATATGCATGTGTGAGTTTTCAAAAAAAATGTTATTAAAGTTATGCATATGCAAGTGCTTTTTTCATAGTGACATGTTGACCTATGGTGTGGATCAGGGAAAGGTCTACAATGGAATGTAGAAAAGAAAACACCAATGAACCATGTAGAGAGAGGTTCCACATTCTTCAACCTCCACAAAGGAGATACATACACTCAAACAATAAAACACAGAGCAAACACTTAACCACAATTTATTTTCACCCTAGTTAAAAATGATGACTTGGGTTAATGTTGAAATTTATTTTGCAATGATGTGATTTAGATGGCTATGGAAGTTTCGCATTCCTAGAGACAGATTAGGCCAAAATATAGAGGAGAGATATGGACTATTTATCAGGCTTTAGTTATCATAGGCTCCATGGCATAAAGGAAGAGAATCCACACAAAGGAGTACAACGCATGTGAATACAAAGGCCATATGCCACTTCATGTTTTTATAAGCATGTGTGCATGTTCATTAAATAACCTAAGTTTAGTTTTATTCTTATTGGGTCATTGAAGAAGACATGCATAACATCATCCCTAGAAACAAGATTATGATGTTAAAATGTCTACATCATTGAATGACTACAGTCGACAACATTATTGCACGTCCAAGATCTTGTTTGATGAATTTTTATTGATTTGCCATCGGTGGACATTGGATGATGGGAACGTGCCATTCACATGTGAGAGCAACAACATAATATATTAGACTTGTGATGGCGAGGATTTTAAAGGTCCAATATTTTTGTTGAAGGGGGGTCAATTTGATCAAACTAATATTGCATTGTTTTTAGGATAATTAGTCTAATAATAGATTGAGCTCTCGATTGTAACTAAAAATCAATGTCTATCGATTTCAAAAGAGGGTTGTTTTCATAGGAGATATTGCAAACCATACATAAATGTACAATGCTCGCTAATGTAACACAATTACTAATTACATCATTCTTAACTATGTGGACACTTGGTTGTGCATCCCTCCCTGTTGGAGTCTTTAGTTAAAACCTAGGTTGTTGAAAACTTAAGTAAATCTCACCTCATTTGTTGGTCACTCCATGTTTCAAGGTATTGTTGATTCTCATGGTAAACCAAGTTTAATTCAACATTTTGTTCAAATTATAGACACATGGACTAAAATGTCTATGTGTGCCACCATTGGACACAAGAGAAAGTGTTCCGAGCTCTTTTACGACACTTGGAAAAAGAATACTTAAGCGAAAAAAGCAAGGGAGTGTACCACGGTGGTTGAAAAACCTAGAACTTTTTAGCTTGACATTGGGGCCTATCACCCACAAGCTAGTTAAGTTAGCATTGAACTTTTTTATTACCTTTATTTATTTGTTTGTTTGAACCTTAGGCAATAGAATCAATCCGGCAAAAGTAAATTATGCAAGCAAAAGAGTTTGGTCATACATCTTACAATTAACGCGTGTCACGTTGAGCCTCAGGGTCATGTATGGCTTGTGAAAGGCCATGGAAATATGTGAAGGAGATCGAGCGTACTTAGGAAGGAGGGGGTGGGTGAAAATGTTTTTTTTCGGGTCGTGTGACACATTGGGAGGCTAGTCGCAAAAGAGCCTAAAAGGAAGTGCGCATGTATCGAGGGGGAAGGGGGGGGGTGCTGCAATGTGCATGGGACGACGAGGATATATATAAACACAAGAAGCTACCGGGGGTGTGTGTTGTGTGGTTTTCTGTGACAATGCGCAAAGGTGATGTCTGAGGGGATGAGTGAGGCGCATGCATGCATGCATGGCGACAAAAAGACGAGGGAGCGTAGTGTAGGCATGGGGGGTTATATATATGGGCATGGGCAAGGTGTGTGCGCGTGGGACGACGAGAACCCGTGGAATGATGGGCAAATCATTGCAAGTTTGCATGGATGGGGTGGTGGGAAATGGGTGACCAATGCCCAACGCTCAATGTATGCATATATGCATGCATGCATGCATGCGACAGAGCCTTGGGTTTGAAGAAAAGCACAAAACACTTTTCGAAAAACAGAAAAGAAGAGAGAGGGAGAGAGAGAGAGAGAGAGAGAGCAAAAGTGCAATGATGAAGATAGGCAAGAAGGAAGGGGACACGTGAATGAGAGAGAGAGAGAGAGAGAGAGAGAGAGAGAGAGAGAGAGAGAACATGGGTGACAGGAGGCCGTTTCACACGCTCTAGGCCCCTGGCCCTGGCCCTGGCCTAGGGAGGAGAGTGGAGAGACCCAACGGCACCATGACCACACACCCCCCCCCCCCCCACACTTACACTTACTTACACACACACACATCACAGAGCTATGGCGGCCACATCTACCAACGCCTGCACACACACATACATGTACCATACACGCCGACATCCCATTCAGTACCATACATCTGTCTCTGCACATTTTATTATATGCACCCATGGGCCATCATCACATAGCATAGCATAACATAGCATACATATACACATAGGATAGATAGCATATGCCATAGACGTGCATGCATGCATGCATGCATGTGCGCGCGCGCGTCTATGCTATATATCTATCTATCTATCTATCTATGGGCCTGCCAAAAACAGTGCAAAAATTTGATTTAAATATATGTCATATATATCTATCTAATATATATAATATTATTATCATGAGCGTAAGTGTATGTACTTGGTTTTCTGTTTTGTTGTTGTTGTTGTTGTTGTTTTGTGTTCCTGGATTTAATTATCCCAAAAAAATCCATCAATCAAATTGATTTTTCTATTTAATTCTTGCCAAATTGCAATACTTTTGTTCCTTGTTTTTTTTGACACAGCCTTCCATGCTGATTCTTTTTTGGTTTTATTACTTTGATTTAATGTTTTGGTTTTGTTTTTTTTCACCTGGCCCATTCAAATCCCCTCCCCCCACCTCTCCACCTCTCTCTCCAAATTTATCAATCCATCCATCCATGTATGGCATGGCATGGCATGGCATGACATCCATCCATCCATCCATCATATATGAATGGCATGGTATGGCATGGCATGGCATGGCATCCATCCATTCATTGCAGTAACATCTAATAATGAATGGCATGAACAGAACAGAACAGAACACTCTCAATTTATGTATATCATATTTATATGCACATGTCTCCTTTTGTTTCCATATATAGTAAGACAGAGAGTGGGGTAGAGGGCTCTCCAAAATTATGCTCAATCAATGCTCTCTTTCTCTCTCTCATCTTCCTTCTGATGATCATTGATAGTGTGCCTGTGTAAAAAATAAATAAAAGCATAGCCAGTAAGGAAAAATGTCATGGTTATAATTGGTAAAACGAATGAAATATGAAGGAAAAGGAAGGAATTAGGGCTGGGGTTGTTTTCCTTCTTCTTCTTCTTCTTCTGGCTATGGTTATGGTGTGTGTGGTCCAGCAATCAATCAATCCTACCCATCATTTATTTTAGCTGTTATAAACACCCTTCCCCACTTTCTCTCTCTCTCTCTCTCTCTCTCTCCCTCCAAATACATATGAAATTTCATGAACAAAACGCAGAGAAGGCTCTTCTTTTCAATTTTATCCTCTGTTCTTGTTTGTTTGCTCTGTTTTCATACATATCCTCTCTGTTGCTCTCTCTCCCTAATCTTGCAGTTCCCCCCTTCATTCACCCTTTTCTTATATCAGCCTATGCTTGTCTAGCTCCTTTCTGCTGGGTTAATTTAATTGAATATACTGCATGTAGATAGCTCTAACATCCTGATGAGAATTGCATACAGCCTTTCTAATTACACTGTATATTTCTTCCATATACAATGCCACTCGGAAGCAGTATGGTAAACCTAATATTACTCTAGGATTACTTTACAATTATGACATAAGTGTCTCTTTGATCTCCCCTGCCAATACAATACATACACACATGCATAACTCACTATTATAATAGTGTCAGAAATACATAGATCAGCCTCTGGCGATAACTTATACCCAAAATCATCAACAGTTCAGCGATCATCAACACATATTCCATGCTAATACATCCAATTCTTCCCAATATTATTAGCAGCAGTAATATTGCTATTATTAGTAGAAGAATAAATACTCTGGTATAATAGCTATGGTGAGGTCTTTCATATTATTAGGGAGCAGCAGGAGGAGTTCCACAAGCTGTGTGAGCACAGAGCAGCTTGTGAATGAGAAGGTGAAAGAAGTGTTGCAAGTCGTAAGAAGGAAAGGACCGCCTCTCACAGCTAAACAAGTGAGGAAAAAAAAAGGATGAAGAAAACCCTAATAAATTAATATAAGTAATTATAAGCATAATATCAGATTCATTCATGGACTGGGATAATTGGACTTAAATCATCTCTAATTATTTCTCCATACATTATATGCAACTTATGTGTACATGTCTCAATGTGGTATAACTTAAATTGCCGCAGCAGCAGTTCTTGATGTGAAGCATTCTTTCAATTTGAGTTTTGCAATCTTGGAATTATATCGACGAATTCTGAAATGGATTTATATGTTTCTTGTGATTTAGGTTGAGTTTTGCAATGAGGCTTGCATTGTGAGGTTCTTGAAAGCCAAAGGAAGCCATGTGAAGAGAGCTGCAAAGCAGCTCAGAGCAACTCTTACATGGAGAGCTATGCTTGATGTTGGTACTAAAGTCTAATCTTCTCCCAAAAGCAAATTAGTATATACATTCTTTTATATAAGCCACAATCTATCATAATGGATTATCTTCCAACTGTTTTGTACTGAGTATTGTATCGTGTTTGTTATATGCTATAGATTACCTTACAGCTGATGAATTCTCAGCAGAGCTAGCCTCTGGAAATGCATTTGTAGCAGGACAAGATGAAGAAGGAAGACCTGTTGTGGTAATAATTCTATACATATATATAGTTTTTTGTTCAGTGTAATTTACAAAATGGATTATTGTAACTACATCTAATCCTCTCTTTAACTAGTCCTTGATCATTTATATAATGCCATTGTGCTCGTTCTTTTAGCATTTCTATCATAAACCACACACACTTATAATGAGTTAATTCTGAGCTTTAATGGCGGTTATATTTAAACAGATTGTGAAGCTCAAACCTGAAAGCCTTTCAAGCCACGAAGCTCAAAAACAGTGAGTCACTCATGACTTAGTAATCTGGGAGAGCACAAAACCCTAAACTTTAAGTCATGAATGAGTCCCTTCATCATAAGTAATGGGTTCTCGATTCAGAATCAATAAGTATGTGTTGTAATGCTATTCTTTAATCAGTAGTTCCTAATGTTATGGGTCCATTTAATGTTCCTCAGGTTTCTTCGATACTTTGCCTTCACCATGGAGGTGGCCATGTCCTGCTCCACAACACAACCTGAGTGTATACTCATTCTTGATGCATGTAAGCACTTACTGCATAGACAAAATAATGGTGTGAATTATATATAGCTCATGACCTAAAACATTTCCTTACTCTTGCATCTCTTTTCCTACTGACCATTCCTTTCTTTCTTAATTAATGAACAATCTTATGCTGATTTGTACATTAATGAATCCTGTGATCTTGTTCTAATGTTTTTGCTTTTGTTGTTTGTAAAAAAAGCTTATCTGAAGAGAGGTTCTTCTCCATCCCTATCAGCTGTGGCCCAGCTCTTGAAAGTGATTGGTGAGCATTACCCTGAGAGGTTAGCAAGGGCCTTCATTGTGGATGCCCCATCAATGTTCCATCTCTTTTGGAAGGTAAAATTCTATCTTTGTCCATGAAAACAGAATGTTAGCAATGCCCTAAACAATAATATCTCATGACTTTTTGCTTCCTATAACACTACCATCACACAATCAGAACCCTTTTTTTGTGTGCTATACACAATGATTCCCATTCTAGAATGACCTAACATTAGAGATGGGATGACCGTGTCTCGACTTATCATGACTTGAGTGATGATCATGTCTTCATGTTATCTTGGGTTGATAGATAGAAGTCTTGGGTCTTCATGTCTTGGGTTGATAGAGAGAAGTCTTGGGTCTTCACGTCTTGGGTTGATAGAGAGAAGTCTTGGGTCTTCATGTCTTGGGTTGATAGATAGAAATCTTGGGCCTTCATGTCTTGGGTTGATAGAGAGAAGTATTGGGTTGATGGATAGAAATCTTGGGCCATCTCTTGTCTTTGAATGAGGCAAAATGTGGGCTCTTCCCCACATGGGCAAACATTGTGCACAAATGAGGGGAAACTAGTGGGCTCCTTCCCCCATGACCAGGCTATGGGAAAATGTCACCACATCACATTGGGAAAATGTTAGTGGGTATGGAAAGTGGGCTCTTTCACAAATGGTGAAATGCCTTGGATATTGAAGGAAAGTGGGCTCTAAATCACCACATCGGGGAACTTGTGTTTATATGAATCGAGGGAAAGTAGGCTAATGTGTTAATGGATATGGAGGGAGAATGAGCTCTTTCCCCCCATGGGGAAGCAACTTGTGATGAAAAAGGGGTCATTTTGCCACTTTGGGAAACATTGGAAAAGTGGTGGAAATAATGTATGTGAATATTGAGGGAACAGAGGAATGTCCATGGAGTTGCCATATTACGAGGAACATAAATTTCCATGGATTTATCTTTGTGTCTCTAACCACATTGACCTTTTTCTTTTGTAGGGAATGGGTAAATTTCTCGATTTGAAGATGCGGGAGAAGTTAAGGTTTGTTTATTCAAGACACTACATCAACACAACATCAACTATTTCTAGTAGTAGTAGTGTGGCCTCAGCAGCCGCAAACCATCTCATGCGAGCAGTGAGGTCCTATTCAAATAGATCATTATGGGCCGAATCACACCACTCATACCCTCACATCGTAAGTGATGAAGAAGATGATGAAGGATCCGAACTCGAAGACGTTATTAATATCATCAAACATAAGGAAAAGCTTGATGCGAAAGCTCGACGACAATCCACACTCTCTACTACAAGTGCCTCTCTTCTTTGTGATAAAGGCCATACAAGGTCCCTCTCATTTGCATCCATGAATGTATTGTCAAGGAAAGGAGCTTTAGAAACTCTAGAGTTCCGGAGCTTTCGAGCCGACACACAACCAAAGCAAAGAGTAATGATCAACGAAGAAGGAAGTAGTAGAAGATGGACAGGAGATCTCATAGATCATTATGATTCTAGTGCTTGTATCCGTAACCAAGATCACCTCAACAATACGAAGAAGAGCCTTGAGCTATTTAGGCCATATTATAATGCCTTCCTACTTCGACCTTATAATGAAGCTTCGTATAGAGCCTATATGAAACCACCCTTAGCTGGACTCATCTCCATCCTCTCTTCTGATCTCAAGGTTAGGCAACCAAGCTTCTCACTATCACACATGAACCCAAGTTGCACCATGGAGGCCATGCTTATGAACCACCTTTGACATTGTTTCCATAAGGTCCATTGATTTTTGGGACTCTTCATATATAGCTCTATAGATAGGTGTATGGAAGGCTATCATCGTGAATCACCTCTAACTTTGGTTGATAGGTATAGTGTAACTAACTACATAGCTAGGTGTAGATGTACACATTGCACACACAGACACACTCACTCACAAACTAACCCACGTTTTTCATCAAAAAATGTGTACACACTATACCTAGCTAACCCATGGTGGTGGTTGGTGTTCATCTTAACGTGTTCCTCTCAAACACAACTCTTATATTATATCATATGATCGCGAGATTCAATGGCCGAGGTGGGACATTTTCAATGTTATAATATGAGTATGGTTATCTACATGAGATCAAATGGTCCCTTCATTCCATAGATTCTCCTTACCACATCTTCAGTTACTCCAAGTTTGTATGTTGGAAAAAAAGATTTATAGGTTATTTTCACTCCACATAGGTATGTACTAACCTTAATAGTGTTGTTATCTCTCTCGGTTATCATACCTCTTACCAGTGATGCTTAATTAACAGTATATCTAGTGTATCCTTGATTGTGTTTTTAATATACCAACCACCAATGCTTACATCAACAATATATTTGAGTGTATCATTGTTTTCATTTTAATCTCAATTATCATACATCAATTCCCAATGCTTACATTAACAATACATATTTCGTATCATTGTTTGCATAGTTAATTGTCTCATATTTCTATGTGATTATATTAAATATATATTTTTTGAGTTTTGGAGTAACATGGACAAGGATTGGTTGAAGGTTTGAAGAGTAAAAAGCTCCTATAAAATTTCCAACCTTACATGTGATTGAATCTCTTGAAGGAAAAAGATTGAAAGGAAACATAATATGGCCACCACATTGTGTTCCAACATCATCTTAAACTACAATTGGGGTGAGTGAGCCAAGGATTCACTTTTCCTTGATGGTTGGTTTCTCTTTCCTTTCTATAGATTGGCAATGCCACAATCATTGGTGTCTTTTGGAACTTTCAAATTGAATTCTCAATATTCTATGATGTTATTCATCACTTGGCCAAAGAGGACTTTTCCATGGCCAACACTTAAGAAAAGAAAATTGAGGATATCCTAAGATTGAAATAGACATCTACGTTCATGAGGGTGAATATACCTACTACCAACATTGATTATAAAAGGCATTCAATAATGAAACTTGCATGAGTTTTCAAGCAAGAAACTTGCAACTGAATTTTATCTAAATCGAACATACTTGTGTAATACTCTCGAAGTGAAAATTGCATGAGTTTGCAAGAGAGAAACTTGTGTCATGAATGTTCATCTAGAGCTAACATGATACCAATTATATTGATAAAAAATAAAGCATTCGTTAAATGTTATTGATCTCTATAAGTGAGAGTTGCGTGATTTCAAGAATGTGCAAGTGGAACCAATGCTGACCGGAAAGCACGAAGAGGCCTCGATTTTAAAAATAAAAATGGGGAACCAAATACGACAAATAAAAATGAGCCTCAGATATGTCTCTAGAAGGATGGCGTTACATGCACCCAACCCAACGTTACATTCGTTGCAATTAATCAAGTTACGTTGCAACAAACACGATGCTTTTTTCCGGTGCACCACATATGCAATCACCACAAGCATGCTTTTTCTAGGTCTAGCACTAGCAAAGTGGGCCACCACAAGGGAGAGTGTGTGTGAGGAAACCGGAGGGCGATATGATTGATTTCTTTTGTCCGTAAAATCAAGCAATATATGTATATTACGATGATGTGTCAGATAAGGTGGACCAATGCCGCACACCTCTGTTACTCTCTTTGGGAGGCATCCGCCCTATATAAATTGTACATACATACATACATATACATTTGTATACATACAAACATACAAACACAATACATATACATTTGCATACATACAAACACAATACATATACATTTGCATACATACAAACATACAAACACAATACATATACATTTGCATAAAATCAAGCAATATATGTATATTACGATGATGTGTCAGATAAGGTGGACCAATGCCGCACACCTCTGTTACTCTCTTTGGGAGGCATCCGCCCTATATAAATTGTACATACATACATACATATACATTTGTATACATACAAACATACAAACACAATACATATACATTTGCATACATACAAACACAATACATATACATTTGCATACATACATACATATAGATTTGCATACATACAAAATACATATTACATACTGATACAAACATACGAACACAATAAATATACATTTGCATACATACATACATACATACATACATACATACATACAAAATCCAAAGGTCTCTCTCTCTCAATTCAAAATTTGCGACGCCTCAGAACTTACAAGAAGGAAAACTCCGACAAAATAATAGTAATAATTATTAATAAACAAAGAAAAACATAAAACTAAATTATATTTTCCATCGCTTGTGCAGAGCTCTCTGCAGCGATGGTGACGGGGCCAGGCCCAGGGCTCTGGCTCTGGCTATGGCTCTCGCTCTTTCTTTCTCTCTTCCTTCTTATCGTCCTTCCCTGTTTAACTAATCCAAGTTTCACCTCTGCTTGCCATCTCTTACAGAGATCGATACACATTCGCACATACATATCATCGACGTCTTCGTTTCTTTTTCTTCATCGTCATCTTCATCTTCATCAACATCTTCTTCTTCTTGTTCATCACCATCGCATGCCATGGTCACTACCTCTGTCTCGCCCTTGGCGAAATACAAGCTCGTGTTTCTTGGTGATCAATCCGTAGGGAAAACCAGCATCATCACCAGGTTCATGTATGACAAATTCGACAATACCTACCAGGTTCATTTTTTCATCAGCATCTGATAATTCTTTTCGATTATTGATTCTCAATCTTATAATATTGATCTAGATCTTAATAAATCATATTGACTGATTAAGGAGCTCACTGTTTCTTCCAGCTGATTGAAGGATCATCAGCTGTGATGATGATTTCATAAATTCATTCAATTTAATTGGAAAGTTTCTTGTTGATTGATCTGGCGAATTCATTTCAGTTCAAATTTCTGTCATTCAGGAATATTCCTGGTTTATCGAAGTGACAAATTCATCTCAGTTCTATTTCTGTCTCTATGGTTCGGTGTTTCTTGTTGATTTAATGAGGGACTGGGGTGAATTCGTTCAGTTCCACTTCAGTGTGCATTGATTCTCTGAGTGTTTTTTGTTTATCAAAGGATCAAACGTGATGCATTCATTCCTTTGTTACTTCCGGGAATATTGATTTCTGTGGATGGAAAGATCAAATGAGATGAATCTTTATCAGTCTTTGTAACTGCTGGGAATATTTAAACTGGTTGATAGAAGCACGGTTAAATATATTGAATTCATTACAGTCTTAGTTACATCATTATCCTATTAAGCATAATTTCAGGTGAAGTGTATTTAACATGACAGTTATCAATTTGGTTTATGGGCAGTTTCATTAGATATATGATTAGGCAATCAATTTAAGGTCTTTAACCTTGAATCACATAATGATCTGTGGATCTAAACTTTGTTTTTTTCTGATAGTAAGACCAACATAATAAGTCATCACTAATGTGCAAGAACCTCAGCAGTCTCTAATGCAACTAATATGAGATTGATCAAAATTCTGTTGGAAAACTTGAAAGAAATCTAAAAATTTATTGTAAATGAACTAGGCTTGCGAGAAATTTTTAATCTATATACTCACATCTCCATATAAAATAAGAATTGGAGACATATCAAACTGTTTTCTGTATGCCAATATCTGTGCCTGATCATCAGAATCTCATATTCAAGGTCTACTTCTTGTAATAAAGTTCTAATAGATGTGAACTCGCAGTTGCATGGCAAAGAATTCATCGTCCTCTTCATATGAGTGGGTCTATGCTTCAACACACCATGATCTTGACTCTACATGGAGACTAGGGTGAGCATATGGTTTACATGCACCCTAGGATCTCTCAATTATTTTTATTTGGCGATGTCCCCTTAGTCACACGGAATGCTAGAGCATAATACTGAACATTGATTTCAAAAGTGAAAAATTTAGATCTGGCTGACAGACCTGATGATGGATGCCTAGTACGCTGAACATACAAGGATGAATGTATGATTGGACGTCTCATCTTTCGGAAAATTGTCGACTTGACTGCTCTAGGCCATTATATACAGCAAATCTAGTTAAAACAACCAACTCGTCTGATTCTCTTAGCATATCAACAGTATTTGATGCTGGTACAGTGCTCAATAAAATGTGATGGTGATGCACCTGATGACTGATTAACCTTAATGTTTGAAATGTACCTGATGTCTGATAATGTTCCTGAGGATAAAACCTCCATTCCCTTAGTGAAGACTACCGGATGTATATAGAGTTGTTGATCTTGATCAGCCTCAATAACAGTTTTGTTGATCTACTAATTGAATTTCAATGGCTATTTCTCTTCTTTTTTTTATTCTCTCAGTAATTATATGGTATTCTTCATTACTTGTTACATATTTTTACTCTGCCATCCATAGATTTATCTATGCTCTGTAATTTTGTGAGCAGGCAACAATTGGTATTGATTTCTTATCAAAAACCATGTATCTAGAAGATCGAACAGTTCGGTTACAGTTATGGTAATTTCATCTGGACTCTTATTTTTGAGAAATATCTTAAAGTGCTACCTTTAAAAGTAGAAATTTGGATTCATCTCCTTCGTGAAGTCTCTCCATTATGAACTTCATGTCGGTAAAGCTTTCTTTAGGTCTATCTGTTATTCAATGATTGTAAAGACTAGAGAGTATAGTTCTGTGGAATGGAATACATTAGGCAAGATATCTATATGTGTGTGTTAGAAAGAGAGAGAATTATACACCAAATACGATAATATTAGCAACATGGAGCAAGATTGCAATAATATTGAATATGCAATAATCAACATTTGATAGAAGAGAGGAGACTCGACTTATTGTGCTTCCTTTTGGTCATTCATAATCATAATTTTCATCCTCATCCAACTATGCATTTTCATTTTTGTCGAAAAGGTCTTTTTCATTCAGTTGAGTTTTAACTTGTGGTGTGACAAATCATTGATTCACCAGGGATACTGCAGGTCAAGAACGATTCCGTAGTTTAATACCAAGTTATATACGGGATTCATCTGTTGCGGTGGTGGTTTATGATGTTGCAAGTAGGTGCCTAAATTTTTTTCTAGAATCTATCTAAATTTTCTGTATGTAGACTTTCAGAGGTGGATATACCAGTCCTAGGTGTTAAATGTTTTGGCAGATAGAGTCTCTTTTCTGAATACTGGCAGATGGATAGAGGAAGTGCGAACGGAAAGAGGTCGTGATGTCATTATTGTTCTGGTTGGAAACAAAACAGATCTGGTTGATAAAAGGTTATACAAATTCTAAAGTATGTTTGATGTTTCAATAATCATAATATCTAATAAGTCCTCAGCATCTGGTGTGTTGATGAACTTATCAGGCAAGTATCTGTAGAAGAAGGGGAGATGAAAGCAAAGGAAATTGGTGTTATGTTTATAGAGACAAGTGCAAAAGCTGGATTTAACATCAAGGTTTCATAGTCTCAATGTTCTCTTATTGGTTTGATTAGAAAATGATACTTGTATACGTAATAGGGTGCTGATCATTGATGGGTTGGTTATTTAGGCATTGTTTCGTAAGATTTCAGCAGCATTACCAGGTATGGAGCTACTATCCTCAGCTAAGCAAGTTGGTTTAGTTGATGTGAAGCTGAACCCTATTGATAATGCAACTTTAGAAGGAGAAAACAAGAAAGCTTCAATTTGTGCATGCTAAATATATGTGAAATTGTATACTGATATAGCCACCACACATGCCCTTATCGAGGCCATTTCAATACATGTCTTTTTGGGGGCTACTTCAACATATAGCGTGGAAACTTCACAAAACAGTTAAATAATATGCATGTGCAAATATTCCAGATTGAGAATTGAGATGATTGTAAATCCAAATTGTGCTCTTATTTATTTTAAGAAATATTTATTCGCATAAATTGTTATATTGTTTATATGTATGTGTTGAGAGGTTTTCTTGTATTCTTAAGCCCAAGGTGTATATACCCATTAGCAAATGATATTAAAATTATATTCTTTGATTTGTAAGGTCAATGAAATTTTCCTTAATCTGAAATTGATTACCAAAGGAGAGTATTACATTTAGCAAGTGGTTTGTGCCATTGTGAATTCCTCACCTCAAACATAACTTTTACAACTTTAAGTACGTAATATATTTCGCTGTGATTTGAAGTTGGAAGTCTTAGTGTTCATCTTGTTATCATAACATGCTTTGATATAGGTCTTTATCGCAATAATGGCAGACAATCGCAAGTGATCATCGTCCAAAATGACATTGAGAATGCTATGATTGTTTATTAGAGTGCTAAGGATGCCACGATATTGTTTTCAATCCCCTCTTATCCAAAATAGATATATAAAACCATATTCTTTGAACAAGTTTATTGATGTTCATGATTTCAAAACGAAAAACAGGATTTCTTTTTTAATAACAAATGATCTCTTGGCAATTTTGAGGCTTGACCTTGCAACTGTAGTTAGTGAACCTCTAATTATGAATTATGTTAGATTGAATTGGTGGGAGAACATATGCAAATGTATCATTGAAACTTGGTAATGTTGTTTTACAATTAACCATATATAAATAAATTAGAATATGCTTGTTGTAGCAAACAACTCCAATTCCAATCTAATATACTTCTTGTAAGATTTTTATCACCATATAAGAGAGTTTCTTATGTTACATGCAAATAAAGGCAATGTTTTTGTGTTGAGAGACAATGTCTTGCTTTTCTATTTATTTATTGATATAGATGTGTTTTGTCCAACATTTTATCTTCCTCATGTCAACACTTTATTTAAGATCCTTGTGAACCTAAGGCCAAGGGGATAGATCAAACATATTTTTTGTGGATAATAAGTAACTTAAGTGACATACAATCATATGTATATTAAGAAAAAAATCTTTACATACAAATGGTTTGGCATAGGCATGGTGCCACAATCCTTTTCGGATACTCTTTGGTCCAAGATTTTGAGCCTTACCTATTGCTTTGTCCTCTTGCAACAAACCATTTAGAGCCACAGTACATTCAAAATACGAAAAACTCCAATTCCACAAAAAACACCTTTCATTTGGAGGCACCTTGCTCTCATAGGAGTTACCTATATTTCGCAACACCTTAAATGATTTAACTTGCCATGAGAACCTCACCATTGTGATTTCATCTCCATTCTTGTGGTAATGTTTGAAAAGCTATGCATTTAGACCTTTTCTCAATCTATTTGCAATAACTATTGCGAAATATATCCAATAGATTCAATGTCTTTCCAATTCTCTAAAAGTAATGAAGATAACCAAATTTTAAAAAATTGAGAATTCAATCAAATTGTGTTAGATTTTCTCATGACAATACTCAAAAATCTAGAAACTAACATTTGCTCTTGAGACCTTCATAGCACTACACGAAACTTTTTTATTTGACCTCATGAACATGGTTGGGTAGTATAAATGAACAAAGGGTGACTTGTCAGCGTAAAACAAACAAAGTCGAGAGGACGGAGTAAACAAGATACATCCTTGCATGCCCAAAATGTTGGGTTATCCAATGACTCCCTTGATGATAATCTGACTTCAAAATCTCAATGCATTAGTTTATAGCTACCAAAGGAGCTCTCTTCCTCCATTATCAGTTGTCAAGAGCTCTCTCATTAAAACAGACAATTCCGTTCGTAGCACGCCTCGTCACTTGACCCTAGAGAACGCTCAACTATAGCAAAATCTGCACCATTTTGTTCATTTTTGTTGTGTACCTCATTCTTGGAACTTTTGTAAGTTGGAGATCACCATCCCCTCATCGAGCCATGTGCCCATTTGCAGTTTGTTTCGAGGTCAAGAGGAAGAGGGGCAGGTTGGAGAGCGGACCACGGAAGAAGCCTGAGCTACTGCTACTTTTGACCACAAACAAGGTACAAGAAAGAAGAAGAGCAGCTACTTTTTGACCCATGGAAATGTGAGCATGGCCTCGGGTTGCCGGAAACAGATTGGTTCCACCCGGGGCATTTCATTTCACGAGAGAGCTCTTCATCTCTAGGGGCAAATAATCTATCTATCTATCTATATTTTGGGGGGGTGAGAAGTAGTATAGTAGTAGTAGTAGTTTGTATCTTCATGAGCTTGTGTACAAGTATGTATGTATGTATGTATGTATGTATGTATGCATGTATGTAGGTATGTATACAGTATAATGAGTGTATTTTGAGCAGTTAGATCTTTAGATCTTAAAGAAGAAAGAAGCAGTAGAACGTGGAGGAGAAGAAGAAGAAGAAGAAGAAGAAGAAGAAGCAGGGCAGGGCAGGAGGAGCAAGAAATCTGAATCTCGATCTCGATGGAGAGCCTCATCGGCCTCGTCAACCGAATACAGAGAGCTTGCACCGCCCTAGGCGACCATGGAGGTGACAATGCCTTGCCTACTCTGTGGGAAGCTCTTCCTTCTGTTGCCGTCGTGGGTGGGCAGGTGGGCACTTCTTCTTCTTGCTCAGGATTTTAATTTAACCCTAAAATTTCCTCATTTTTGTCTGATCCTTTTTAGCGTGATGTAAATACTGTCCGTGCCTTTCTTCGAATGGATCTTGAAATTAATGTTGATTTTTCACAGTTCCCATGTCTTTTTAGCATCTTCTATGCTCCCTAAACCTGCCCTTGAATCAATCTTAAACCTATCATTAGACTGTGCCTTTGAGGAGTTTCTCACTAGACTTAGCATAGTCTATGCTCCTTGGATTTGTTTTCAAATCAATAAAAATTAATCAGAACCTAATTTTGAACTGTTTCTGACTTGGTTTAACATAAAGTGGCTCCTTTATTCCATATCTACAGAGCTCTGGGAAATCTTCAGTTTTGGAGAGCATTGTTGGCAGAGATTTCTTGCCGAGAGGCGCAGGTAGACAGAATTTGCTTGAAATTTTGATCCATCCATAAAGATTTCTTATGGATCCTTCTGTATTTGTAGGTATTGTGACCAGAAGGCCACTAGTTTTACAACTACACAAAGTAGATGATGGACCAGAGTACGCTGAGTTTCTTCATCTGCCAAAACGAAGGATTACTGATTTCGGTAAGTATTTCATGTTAATTTTTCACTAATAACTGCCATCTCAGTAGGTAGTTTTTGTTTTTCCCAGAGCAATCACAGCTACACATAGATGTCAAGGTCTTGAGTTTTTAGATCGGAACTTTATCAAAGTCAGATGTATTGGGCTTGCCTGGTTATATGGGCCGTACTAGTAATTAAAATGGACATGGTGTATAGTTATGATTCTTTTGATCTTTAGGGTCAAGTTGTTATACTTTTTTATTGGCAGTATGTGAGTGGCATAGTTGTTGCTGGACATAAGCAGTGAATGCTGAATATTCAGAACTTTCTTTCTCTAAAATTGGAAAACTGCCTCTTCCATAACATTATTTCATTGATTTTGTTTTCTTGTTTGTAAGTTTCACTCACGTTATGTGTGAAATGGGTTCTTCAGGTGTCAAAATATTTGTCTGACATAAATTACTTGTATTGCGTCATTCTTTGATCTGATTATGGTTCAATGCAAATCTTATCCTAAAATTTACAAAATTTCACCCTTGTGTGGTACCCATATCCTATATTTTTAAAGAATGTTGCATAGTAAAATGTCACTTATAAAGTCAAATGATTCCAAGGAGCTAAGAGAGTGGCTCAATGATTTTATAGGTAAATGTTGTGATGCTTGAACAATAGAAAAGCTGATGGCCGGATGATATAGAAATGCTGAACACCATAATTCAGTTACTTTGGTCTGATGCTTATAGATCTACTTGTAATATCGGTTATATGAGTAGGGATGCAATGTGCCATATATGTGAGTAGGACTTGGTAATTTCCTATGATTAGAATTCTTGTGAATAAGTAACTTTATAAATTTGTTTTTAAACATCTTCACTTTTTCATCTTTTGTTTGATAAACCCATATATGGTTGTTAGTTGCAGAATATGTTCAACTGATTAGTTTTTATTATCCATAAGCTATAAAGCATCCTTATTTTGTTTCCAGCTGCTGTAAGAAAAGAAATACAAGATGAGACCGACAGAGTAACAGGCCGAAGCAAACAGATATCGCCAATCCCGATACATCTGAGCATTTACTCACCACATGGTAAGCATTTTCTAATCAAAGAAAACATTTACTCACCACATGGTAAATTCAGTTATCATACTTTCATTAGTTAATCCAATCCACTATGTTTGCAGTTGTAAACTTAACTCTTATCGACTTGCCGGGTTTAACCAAAGTTGCTGTGGGTAATATTTTGTGCTTAGAAAACAAACCCTTTGTTTGGTTCTAATTTCCATTAGTAAAACATAATGTCCTGATATGAAACGTTTTCAATAGAGGGGCAACCTGAAAGCATTGTAGCGGATATCGAGAACATGGTTCGTTTATACGTCGAAAAGGTATTTGATGCACTTTTAATTGTGTTAAGTCTTGCCAATGTAGATGGGCTTCATTTAAGCATGGATTCTAGTGTCATAATGTGAACTTAATCCTCTTGATGGTAGTAACCATATTATGATGGATTGTATGACGATTGCTAATCAAGTGAATTGTTTTTCTCCTGACAGCCAAACTCAATCATACTTGCCATTTCACCTGCAAATCAAGATATTGCGACTTCTGATGCGATCAAATTGGCTCGAGAAGTAGACCCTTCAGGTATAAGGTTTTGTATCAATCTTTAGAATGACTTCATTTTAGCTGAAATTGAGCAACCCCAAAAGCATAATTGAAACAAGGAAAAAGAAAATATATTGGCAACTTTGGAGAAGCCAAAATAGCCTATTTGGCTCGAACAGAAGAAGCAATGTAATTGCATTTGACATCTCAACCATAAAAAGAGAAATGTTCAAAAGCTGAAATTAGGACTCTTTAAGTAGGATAAGTGCACGAGATAGAAAGAAAGAAAGAATGATATATTAACATCTTCCAGATGCCAAAATGGCCTATGAGACCAAATGAGAACATCTTAAAATGCCGTTTGTGTTTGAGATGACTTTCCAAGGTTACTGGAGAATCTCGTTAGCTAATCCATGAACATTCCCAACTTAGATGCATTGAAACTTCTAATTCAAAATATCTCCAATATGGGCCGGCTCAAGATGGACGGGTCTTCAAAGTAAGGGGAAGCACCTCTAGTGGTGGGTGATGATGGCATATTTCTGTCGATGGCAAGTGTGTTGGGATCATGGTCCAATTGGAGGCCATGGTATCTTCATCTTATTTTGTAAAAAAACAATGCAATCACAAACATGGTGCTCTGCTAATGAAACAATTGGAATACATTTTGCCAGTTTTACCATTTATGTTCATAACTGATGTGAAGAGGTCTTAAGCTGCCCTATCTCACTATAGAGCGCATGTGATAGATGTGTATCTATATAAGAAGGCTGATGATAAATCTACCTTGACAGATGTGTAAAATGAGGGTCTTATAGTGAAAATCAACTTCTTACCAAAAGATGTCGTAGGGTTGATCTATGTCCTTTCGTTCTCCAATTTAATGGTATTAGTTCTTTTGTTAGCCAATTTAGAAAAAGGAGAGGGCAATATAGGAGAGGAGAAAGGGATATATATAAAGAAATGATTATTCAGGTTGAAACTGACTAATGCCACAAATATGAGTGGCTTCTGCTTATCCGGGCTAAAAGTCTGAAAAAAGAAAGGTTTGGGCTTACTAGAGATAAATATTTAAGCTACTAATTTCATCAGAGATGGTTTTACAGTCAATGAGTACACAAATAAGTAACATATGGTGCTTTGGGGACTTGATGTGGTGGAAAGGGGAAACTATAAACTACATTGGCTGCATTTGGGTGTTAATCTGTGGTTTGGACATGGCATGCGATGATGTCCATGATATGCTAGCAGGATTTACCAATGGAACGACGTTTATTTGTGTCAAGTGATTATCTTGCAAGTATCCCCAGAAAAGATGTATGAGAGAGTCGAAAATGCTTTAACAGATGTGAAGACATCTTTGGAGTAAGCAAGGGGTGGACATCGTAAATGTTAATGGCAATGGATAGAGCTTTAGCCTCAGATTGAAGATGCAAGAGGGGAAGTGTATCTATAGTTCACTCTCTAAGCACCCAAGAGGATGCGAAGATGCATGGCATATGTTTTTCTACAAGGCTTCCTCCTTGCCACACGAAGAAAGACTCATTGCATAGTGTTTTAATTACAAAATGTTTTTGCTGTTTCTGAAACTGCTGGCTGCTATGAACATAATCCCATGACAGAACCTTCATTAAGTTGTCAGTGTGGTTTATGCATGAATGACAATATGTTATAAAGTTAAAATGTCTCCTTCAGAAAGTAATATGATATTTTGTTCTTTACTTCTCTGAAACTTCATAGTATCAATCAAAATTAAGCAGCGGTTAATTTCTTTTATAGGAGAGCGCACATGGGGTGTTTTGACAAAGCTTGATCTGATGGATAAGGGTACAAATGCTGTAGATGTAAGCTTCCTGGTTTTGTTTTCCATCATTAACGCCTTATTTTTTATCAATGAAGGTTTGAAGGCAAGCAGTGATTTCAACACATGATAAGTAATTAAGAATTCTTAGATCATTTCAGGTGCTTGAAGGCCGAGCATATCATTTAAAGCATCCATGGATTGGCGTTGTTAATCGTTCTCAGGCAGATATCAACAAGAATGTTGACATGATAGCTGCTAGACGTAGAGAACGTGAATATTTTCAAACTAGCCCTGATTATTCTCATTTAGCAAATCGCATGGGATCTGAGTATCTAGGAAAGATGTTATCTAAGGTGAGTTTTAAAAGATAAATTGAAAATATATATAATTTTCTTTTGTCAATGATTGTTGTTGTGGTGACATTGCATTTTACATGTTTCTCTTCAGTATTTAGAGGCAGTGATTAAGGCAAGGATTCCTAGTATATTGTCCACAGTGAACAAAAGTATCGATGAGCTTGAAAATGAAATGAATCAACTTGGGAGGCCTATTGCAGTTGATGCAGGGGTAAGAATGCCAGTGTAGACTATTATGGTTGGGTTTGTTTAGGTATTTGTGTATCTCAATCACCTTTGTTACCTCCTCTATATTCAGGCACAACTTTACACAATACTAGAGCTTTGCCGGGCTTTTGATCGTGTATTCAAAGAGCATCTTGATGGAGGGTACTGATTTAATCCTTGTCTCAGTTAGTCTGTTTGTGAGGTTAATTGTCTACGGTTAGGAATCTGCTGTCAATTTAGCAAACTTGGCTATTCTTGCTCATCGTTCCATAGTCATTTTGGTGCATTTCTTTTCCATTTTTATAGCAAAATATGCTGACTCATGCAATATTATCGGGTATCAACTTCATTAGCTTGGCTAATCGAAGTCGAAATTCAGAAAATTCCACTGTAGTTAATTGAAGAAAGCAAAATTTCATAGCATCTTATTTAACCATTGCCATTTAACTTTTCAATTTTTTCCAAATATATAGCAAATAAGTGAATATTAGAATGCGAAGCGAACCCTGCCAATATTATTTGCAATGCCAATCCGGAAGAAACTAGCCACACAAATCACTCATTCCTTTTTAATACAGAAATCTGCCAATTCCTTCAAGAAATGATTGAGGAAATGGCTGTTGTGCTTCCCTGTCTGGAAGGAAACAGCTTGAGGGTTAGTATTGTGTGTGAACAATGCCAACCACCCACATGGGCAAACAATTGGAGGAGTACATTCATTATGGCAGGTAGGAAAAGAACCTCATTATAGGGTAGACCATCCCTTGCATCCTCATTATAGGGTTTGTTACAATGAGACATAGCTCTCATTGTAACAAACCCCGTTTGTAACCAGCTAAAGTGCTCCGCATAATATACATGGTTTCTGGTTCTATTCTTTATTCTGCATAATATACAATAGATTGGGCAATAGCAATTTGTCAAGCACGTAGGCCCCGGGCCCACAAACCACCCTTGTTATTGACAGATAAAGGCCATTATCTCCTGCCATCGCAGGCGCTTCCCTCGATTTGGAGACCTCTCCATTCTGGATCGACCTATGCTAGAGATCTTTTTGAAGACAAAAGTTATAATATATCTAACTTGAGAATCTTACACGTGCTGAAAACCAGATTCTTTAGTCTCCATTTATCTTATTTACTTTTATATTTACTTAGAAATATTTATTTTATTTTGATTTGTTGTTCTCAAAGATGAGACAACACTTAAGATGTAATCCCTTGTTTGGTCTTATACACCATTTTGGCCTCTTAAAGGACGTTAATATATCTTTCTTTCTTTCTTTCTTTCTTCTTCAAGCATTTGTCTATGCAGTTCTCACATGTTTGACTGCATTGCAATTTCATTTAGGAATGTTGTATTCTTTTAAACTCTTCTGTATTTTGATTGGCTTCACCCGTAAACCCAGATATGCATGCAAAGAAGTATACTTCCATCACATATTACAACATAGATGTGGATATAGATTTCTTTCACAAAATATGAATTCATCCTGAAGCATAGAGTCTATCTTTTAGCTGTATCCCAGTTCCAGTTCAAATGGTCAGCCAACTTTACAACACCTTCAATCTTGTTTAAAATTCACTAATTTTAAAGATCACATGAAATAAAAAAGATGCATGTTTCATAACAAGTTCAATTAACTGTGCTGTAATTGGAATATATGTTTTTCTTCAATGGTCAGCCAACTATTTGTAAACATTAACTAATTTTATAGATCACATGAAATAAAGATACATGCTCTATAACAAGTTCAATTAACTGTGCTGTAATTGAAATATATGTTTGCTTTATTTATGATGCTTTTATCTCTCTATGCAGACGTCCTGGTGGTGACCGTATTTATGGAGTCTTTGATAATCAATTTCCTGCTGCATTAAAGAAGCTTCCATTTGATAGACATTTGTCATTACAAAATGTTAGAAAGATTGTATCAGAAGCTGATGGATATCAACCACATCTAATTGCTCCTGAACAAGGTTACAGGCGGCTGATAGAAAGTGCTCTCATGTATTTCCGAGGTCCTGCAGAAGCAGTAGTGGATGCAGTATGTTTCTGACTTCATTTATATATAGCCTTGAGAAATTTTCTGTCATTGATTTGTATAGCTTCATGGTTGTAGGTGCATTTTGTATTGCGTGAGCTTGTGCGCAAGTCGATGAATGAAACCCAGGTGTGTAATCTTCATATTATATACAAATTCTTTTTATCATATTATATTGGATGAAATTTCTATGTTCTGTTTCTTGAATAGTGTGTGATATTTTTTGGGTTTTGACAGATGACTCTCTTTCCTCTTTCTGTCTCCTTTTCTCTGTAAATTATAAAATAAATGATGACTTCCAGAAAATCTGTATCAGCATCATTTTGCCTTTCATGTAATGTCACATTTCTTTAAGGATTGTTCATTAATCAGATAGCTGAGCTAGTATCATATTTAAGTTTTCTCTTTACTCTTTCTGTCTCCTTTTCTCTGTAAATTATTAAATAAATGACAACTTCCAGGAAACTTGTATCAGCATCATTTTGCCTTTCATGTAATGTCACATTTCTTTAAGAATTATTCATTAAACAGATAACTGAGCTAGCATCATATTTAAGTTTTGAAATGCTCTTCAGGTTTCTTGCAACGAAGAGATGTTAGTAGATATTCTCAAACTGAGGTTATTATTTTTATCTTCTGTGTTCTGCAGGAAGTAAAGAGGTTTCCCACTCTTCAAGCAGAGATAACAGCTGCTGCCACTGAGGCATTAGAAAAGTTCCGTGATGAAAGTCGAAAAACAGCTTTGAGAATGGTAGAAATGGAATCAAGTTACTTGACTGTAGATTTCTTTAGAAAGCTTCCTCAAGAACTAGATAAAGGTGGGAACCCATCATCTACAGCAAATGACAGATACGCTGAGGGCCACCTGAAAAAAATCGGTAAGGAAAAGTTTCCATAATTAGTGTTTGCTAATATGTATCAAAATTTCATCTTAATGGTAGTTGATTGCTACCGAGGGTAGAGTTAGGAGTTGAAGTCCCAATTTGTGGCTTGCATGACAGGGTTGAACCACTAGGCCAAGCAATGAATTCATTTTAATTATGTTGTTTTTCTTCTTTTAGGTTCCACTGTACAAGCATATATTGGTATGGTAATGGAAACATTAAGGATTTCTATTCCTAAAGCTGTTGTACATTGCCAAGTAAGAGAGGCCAAACGATCTCTGCTAGATCACTTCTATACTCAAGTCGGCAAAAAGGAGGTAAATCGTGCTTTTGAACTATTGTACTGTTATATTTCACAAAGCATTGTAAATGATAAATATGCGTAATCCTTTCATAGGGTCGGCAACTTGCTTTGCTGCTAGATGAAGATCCAGCTTTGATGGAGCGGAGATCCGCATGTGCTAAGAGGTTGGAACTCTACAAGCAAGCCAGAGATGAAATAGATGCTGTTGCTTGGGCAAGATAGGGTGTTGTAACAATGGAGTCCATTTATTCCTCAAATTTGATTTGTGGTTTATATATATATATATATATAGCTCACACAACTCGACATGGATTATTGTGTCTAGATAATGAATATGCTAATACCTTACGTAATAAAAATCATTGATTCTTTTGTAGTATATGACTATCTATGATGGGTTAGTAATACCAGAGATTTGGTCATGAACCTTCTGAGTCTTATGCAAGAATTCCGAATGTTCTAGACATGTGTATCATCAGTAGGCCAGATATAGTGCAACTTTTGAATGCCCAAAACGATTATTCTAGATTACGTGGAATCCTGACCTGATGGAAGAATTGTCGATGACACTAGACCATGTTCCCTACTCATCCATTTGACCACAGAACCAGACTGATGAAAGATCAAAAGACTGAAATTCAACAAGTAATCTAGTTGTCCATTTGAGATCAAAAACTTCGAATAACTCTAAATAACGATTTAAACACCTCCATTTACATGTCTGGTTGAGAGTCTCTCTCTCTCTCTCTCTCTCTCTCTCTATCTTTGAAGCATTAACTTGCAATGATTATTTACACCTGCTCAAAAGTCATGGAGTCATATGTAACGGAAAGCATTACATAAAATCAAACTTATGCTTAATGTGTGCATTCTCCCAAACTGTTCAGGGTTCTTTTCCTTTGCTGAATGCAAGGGAACCATTAAGTGCAGAAGCAAATGCACTTTGTAGATATTTCTCTCATCAAAAACAAATTCTAAGTTTTGTAGGAGATTCTGTTTTCCTTTTAAGAGGGAAATGTGACACTATATTCAAAAGCATTTCTATTATTGGACTTCTGTAAGCATGGCAGCATTGAAGTCATAGAAAGGCAACATTGTTTAATTTTCGAAAGTCATAATTTTAGTTTGATGTGACAAACTCCAAAGGAGCAAGACTTACAAGATTGAAATTAGACATTTCAAGAAATATGAAGCATGAAAAAGATACGCTTACTCCCTACTAAAAGGCAATGTTAAGAAAGTAGAGCTTTTTACAAGAAACGACGGGCTTTAAACCTTTCCATCATACACCATAGTCAATGAGTCAGATGCCTTTCCCAACTATGGGTTTGGTTGTACATAAATTGCATAGTGAAGGGGGGTTAAAGGAACAAGTAACATATTTCTATTCAAGGACTTCATAAGAAAAACCAACAAGATAATTTCCAAAGTGCTAACAAGACAATACCTATTGCATATGCACAAAAGCTGAGGTCCATGAAAATGTATATGTTGGGGGAGATTTGGACCCAACAAGATATTCGCCATAATGCATTACTTGACCGCAAGTGGACCTTGGGAAGGGTGTGCATGAAAGTATTGCTAGAATTCGGCCCAGAAAGCTTTGCCACAAAAGTGGATTATGATTGATGCAGATATCTCCTTTCTAATCCGAGGATGACATGAGGCGTGATTCATGTGAGTATGAATGGGGTGGTCAGGAGGGTGTGTAAACGAAGGAAGCAGTTTTTTTGGACAGACTCAGAGGAAGTGGACATGTCCGCAAGAGTATTGAGCATAATGACAATGAAATTCCTTGCAATCAATCGGTTTAAATGGTTTCGTGGTTCGGTTTAAGTTTCAAAAAAATTTAACGGTTTTGAATTTGACTCTCTCGAACCGAACCGAAACCAAACCGAACCGTTGCCAATTGTTAGTTGTTTCTCACATTATACATACACACACACACACACCCAAATACTTCAAGAAAACTCTTCTCTTCTCATTTCATTTCCTTCTTCTTCTTCTTCTTCTTCTTCTCATTTCATTTTCCTTCTCCTTCCTTCATTCTCTGTTGAAAGTCTCACCAGAAAGACAAAAGCTCTCGGCTATGGCGGAGGAGGACCCCCCCACACACACCAAAACTTCGTTAGAGACCATCGAGAGCCCTGACTCCACAGGGAGCAACTACAAGGTACTACTCTCTTCGTCTTTGTCTTTGTCTTCTTCACCATCTCCATCGCCATCGATAGGTCATTATTATTCCCCACCCACCGCCTACAGACCTCTGAGGGCTCCTGCAGTTCATCCGAGTATGGTTCTTTCTACTCCTCACGCCTCTTTAATGCCTGTTCCTCAACCCCTCCCCGTTCCTCTTTCTCTCCCTCCCTATTCCTTTCAAGTACCTAAGAAATGCATAAACAGCCCCCAAGATATAGAGAAATTCCATTTCTCCGAGGGTGGAAAACACTTCTTAGGCTTCGTAGCTGGGCTGAACCAGTCTATAAAAGGTCACCAGATCTCTGATTATTGCTCAGAATCTTCTGTTATTCGAGGTTTGATTCAGATTCTGGAATATATGAGCGCTTGGGTAGATGAGATTCCTCCTCTTCAGCAACCCGCCAGATATGGAAATATTGCTTTCCGAGATTGGCAAAGAAGATTGCAAGAAGAAGGACCTTCTCTTATGCTAAAACTTCTTCCTAAGGACATTGAATCATCGGTCATTGAAATTTTCCCTTATTTTTCAGATAGCTTTGGTAATGCAACCAGAATAGATTATGGAACTGGCCATGAGACCAATTTCGCTGCTTGGCTGTTTCTATTAGCTAGACTTGGTCTTGTTAAAGAAGATGATTATCACGCGTTAGTTGCTAGAGTGTTTGTTAAGTATCTTGATTTGATGAGAAAGATTCAAACTACTTATTGGCTTGAACCAGCTGGTTCTCATGGTGTTTGGGGATTAGATGATTATCACTTCTTGCCCTTTATCTTTGGTTCAGCCCAGCTTATAGACCATAAGTATATGAAGCCGAAGTCCATTCACAATGAGGATATACTTGAGAATTTTTCCAAGGAATTTTTGTATTTGGGTTGTGTAAGCTTTGTAAAGAAGATGAAGAAAGGACATCTTGCAGAACACTCTCCGATGATTGATGATATCTCAGCTGTGGCTTCATGGAATAAGGTTAACAGTGGTATGTTGAAAATGTATAAAGCTGAAGTGCTTGAGAAGGTTCCCATCATGCAACATTTCCTCTTCGGCTCACTAATCCGCTGGTAAGTTCTCTACAAAAAAAAGACGTTTTTGGTAGCCTTGGATAATTATTTGTTCTATTTCTTATGTTTTTTGATCGTTTCAATGTTTCAAGTTATCTTTAACTCTTTAACTATCAGTTATTACTGGATGGACATCGATCCAGATAACAAAGAAACATGCAGAGAATTGAGAAATAATAGTAGCGTTTGGAATGTGGATGCTTTAATTTTATTGCCTTCAAATGAATTTAAATAGAGCATCCTGTTGTTTCAATCATAAAATAGCAAACCACTCAGTAGGATATCCCTAAATAGTAAAATGGCTTACATGAATAAGACATGTCAGATCTTTGAACATCAGAATGTGTGTATGTTCTCACATTCACCTGAACACTTTCCTATTATTACAATTATTTACAAACGTTTTCTATAAAATCCTGAACAATATATTCACATTGCATAACTATTTAAATGCGTCAAAACCTAAATCATATTTGTAGAAGAAGCTTAGACTAGTATGGCGTATCTCTCTTTAACTTACCAGCGCATATTATTTTATTTCTTCATACCATGCTACATAATATTGCCACTCTTCTGGGCCTCAAAGCTACTGAAGGTACCATCGTTAGGATCATTAGTGTCTCATTACTTGGGGATGAGTATCTTTACGTTGATAGGTCCTTACAGAAGAGTGTTGTTCTGTGAGAGATGTGACGCTGCCCTGACATGGTATCCAATCCTGTGTGTGTACATCATTTTGAAAATACTCAAAGACTGATGTTTCAATGTCCTTGATTGCATATATTTCCCTCACTAGAAACAAGATTGCCCAGTTCCCACGTGGTTAATTATTACGCTTTTATTAGAATTCGTTTGTGGTTAATTATTACCCTTTTATTTATATTGCATGAGATTATTGAATGAGTAGCTAGATGAACACTGATTTAAAGCAAATTGTTCTAAATTGTGCATTAACATCTTTGTCGACTGTATATTGGAGGGAGTCTTGCAAGGTCTTCAGTGTTGACATCTGTTCTTATTTCAATGTTAAAGTGTGTCTGCCTCTTAAGGATGGTAATACAAAATATGGATGTTTCTCTATAGCTGGACATTGTAGCACATTTTCACTAATATGCCATCCCTTACCAATGCTCTAATCATTAGAAATATCGTTGATTGACATGTTATTCATGGAAAAATCCTCCTATACCAGGACCAGAGAAATGGATATGTTCACAATGCTAATGCTTGGAATAACATAGCCATTCCAATTTATTTTATTCCTAGTCTTGTTGGCTTTAGCCACAATACAGCTTGCATTATTCATCCTGAATATGTATGTCAGAAGGTGAGGTTATACAAAATATTGAATAATAAGGGCGTGCATCCCTGATGCTTAATATATTATGGTACATGGTGGAGTATATGACATAACATCAGTCTTTAGATCTGTTTCACACCTGATGGGGCTAATACCTTGAACACTTAAGCGCTATGTGATGCCATAACGTCCTTGATCTACTCATATCTGTCTCTCAGCCCTTCCAGCCCCACGACAGAGGGATCCTCTCGCATTTCTCAGCCGTCGGGGGGCTCATGAAGATGCATATAAATGTTCTTTGGATGACATTTCATACCATAGTTTTTCTATAAGCTCAGGCAAGTAGAAAGACTTACAAGTTTGTATAGTCCCTTGTTACTTGGCAAGAACACAGAGGTCTCTTTCCACCTCTTGGATGACTTCTCTTCTATATCTGTCTTGTTCTGTTATATAGAATGGGGGAGGAATGTGCTCAGTGTTTGCTTCATCTATAATGTTGGCGATCCTTGTCACAAGTTGGAACATTCTGTGAGTGCTTTGGATACCTCCGAATCTGCTGACAGCTTCTTTTTTGCTTCCTTGAGTTCATGGATGACCTCTAGATCTAGCTTCTTTCTGCCAGAGCCCTGTCATATTTTGCTGGCCTTTATTCAACAGCTCCCAAATACAACTTTTGTGCATGGATGCTGTAATAATGTGTGCTCTGTAAATGGAAGCATCATGATATTTAAATTTTCTATGGTGCAAGTAATGTGTAGATAGCTGTTATATCATAAACAATATCTTTTCAGTTGTTGCTGTTGCAATGTTCTACATGTGCCTGTGTTGCTTTGCTTGACTGTGCTTTTGTGTACCATTTTGGGTTCACCTATTCAGTATTTAACGCTTATTTCATAAAATATATACAAAGGTCATCTAAAGGGAAAATGTGTATTTATTATGTATCATATTTTCTGTACACTGTAGGGAGTGATTCGGAGATGTGGACATGGAGACACCAACGCCTATGTGTGCTAGATGATCAAGAGGTAGCATTACTCCAAAGGTTTGACCAAGCATAATCGGCAGACTTGTGACCAAAGGATTCTGCAGAAGTTTTTTTTTCATTCCATACAAATATCTAGCACTTTTTGGATCCAATCACCTTACATTTTGAGCTTAGCTTTTATAAAATTTGATCCAATACTAGTGAAAAAAAACACACTTCATTTGCTAAATGGTTTTGCTTTTATAGTGTAACACACCTCTCCCTAATATTATTGGCAGTATCAAAAGTGTTTTACTTGGATCTTTTCGCATTTTCTCTATTTATTTACCTCGTAAGGATGATAATAAATCTATTATCAATCAAGCTATGTTTCAAGTTGTGATTTTGTTTTATTTGTACTCGGCAATAGGATGTAGGAGCGTTTCGCAATGCAAGAAATTACAGGACACGTGTTTTCCTACACATGTTATCAATGCCTAGAGTGAAATGTTTGACTATACTTTCTCCTGTATTAATATTTGAGTTTGTCTTCTTACTTTGTCTTCTTTCTTTACTCTCATACTATGCTAGTTTCTTCATATAAAAGAGTATCTGATGTATTTGAGGGTTAACCAAGTTATTATACTACTTTTTTGAAATTCCTTAACAATATCTTGTTCTTATCAAAATTTCCCTCCTTGATTCTCTTTTTCAAAATCATAGAGAAAGAAGCAAGTTCCAAAGAGATATCAGAGAACTTGTGAATGATTGTCAAAGTATTTTTCAAATTTTAAAAAATGTCGTATTTTGGGAATTTTGTGAAAATGAGGATGTTTAGGAAAATAAAATTCAAATCATCTTTGGGCATTGTCATGTGAGACAAGTTGTAAACTTATGGAGGGTGATATGGGCGCCACTCACCAATGGCCTATGAGAGAGTTCATTCATACACAACACCTCTCTTTTGATCATTTTATAACTCCACTACAATCTATACTCCACCCTTTTGTCTCTAGATCTAGCATGTGCATTTTTTTCCTTTTTGTAGGGCATTACCTGTTGCCACTACCATAACGAAATATGTGATTTTGGCCTTTCATGTAGATGCTAGGACGTTTCATTTCATTTCTATCCCAAAATATCTACCATATCATACTAACTTTTGTGTAGATGATGCAAGGTATGCATTTTGCATACTTAGGTATGAAAGTAATTGCAAATTATGTGAAGGACAGAGCGAACTCAATATTTATGTTGATGACATAATCTTTTTCTTTGAAACTCATGTGACTCTACACCATCTCAATGTGCTAGATGGTTTTGTCGCTAAAAACAACTTGCAAACCTAGGAAAGAAAAAGGCAAGATCTTCCACCCATCAACACTAACTTCTTAGCAAGTTGAAGCAGTGGATTCCTATGCATATGTAGGAGTCACATTTACAAGCACAAAGGTACGCTTCTCTATAAGCCAAGGTGCCAAAGGTTGACTCGATTGTGAGAATCTTATAGTAAGGTCACTTTGGTGAAAATACACAATGATACTAATTGCATGTGATAAGCACTACAATGGTGTTGCAACTAATTGAATGTTGTTGTCCCATAGGCAAAGCCACCTATTGATTGACTAGATAGCTTTCAGTTGTTGTAATCAACAAAATTGCCAGCACAATACTCCCCTTGAACTTCCATAGGTGTGAATATCCCGTCTATGAAGAAATCCCCATTATCTCAAAAACAAAAAAGGCAAACATTTCTTAGTTCAAGACAAGCTACCTTAACAAATACGCCAAATTTAAGAAATGTAACCCAAATTATGATGAACAACTAGAGATCATGCGAAGTTGTTAGAGCTAGTGCACAATCGATTAAATTCTCAATTTCAACATTTATCAGTAAAAGTCTTGAACACCAAGAGTCACTACTCAACTCCACGTAGGTCATACGCTTTACTCTAGCGACAATAAAAAGAAACCCATCCATCTCTGTACTCCCAAGTAAGATGCTTTCTCCAAAGATAGATACAAAGCCATAGTCGGGAAGACTTGGAGGCTGGAGTCGCTGCGATCGAGGTGGTGCGACTCATCCGAGTCTGGGATGGAGGTGGTGTGGCGTAAACACAACTAGTCGAACTAGCCTTCCACCAGTTTAGTGTTACATACCAAGGGTCAGTCAGCTTCGAATTTCCCGAACAGGAACAAGCAGAGAAAGGAGTGAAATGTGGCCGCCCCGTTCGGTTCTCGCAAGGCATCTATTTGCAAAAGACTCTCTTCTCTTTTCTTCTCTCTTCTTCTTCTCTCTTCTTCTTCTCTTTTTCATCATGTGTGAATGAAGTGTTGAAGTTATTAGTTGACCTTTTGTTGCGTCTTTAGAGTATGGAAGGGACACAAACAAACAAACAGAGACAGAGACAGAAACAGAGTATCATATAAACAAACACATCTGAGACTGAAACTCAGAGAGAAACAGAGCATCATATAAACTACCCATTTGAACTAAAAACAGAGTATCAAAAGCAAATCCTCCCTTGTCTCTCGCATTGAAGAGATCCCTCCGCACAGAGGCAGTGACAGAGGCACAGGCACAGGCACAGGCACAGAGAAGAAGCAGAGAGGGGTGCAGAAGGACAAAGAAAAATACTACATGGCTTGTCGAAGATTAGGCCCCCACCTGTTTAAGACGAATCGTCAAATTCTCTCTGATCAGATCCGAGCCGACCCTGGCTTCCCTCGGAGATCCATCACATACATGCCACGTCCTGGCGACGGATCTCCTCGTGCCGTTACCCTCATCCCCGGAGATGGCATCGGACCTCTTGTCACGGATGCAGTTGTCCAGGTAATGAAAGCTATGCATGCTCCTCTCTATTTCGAAACATACGAGGTGAGTGGGAAGATGAATAGTGTCCCTCAAGAGGTTCTTGACTCTATCAAGAAGAATAAGGTCTGCTTGAAAGGAGGTTTGGCTACCCCTGTTGGTGGTGGTGTGAGCTCCCTGAATGTTCAGATAAGGAAAGAACTCGATCTTTATGCTTCCCTTGTTCATTGCTTCAATCTACCTGGACTCGAAACTCGACATCATGATGTTGATATCGTTGTTATAAGAGAGAATACGGAGGGTGAATACTCTGGACTTGAACATGAAGTCGTATCTGGTGTTGTTGAAAGCCTTAAGGTACACATCTATTACTTTCCGCCGAACTTTATTGACCTGTACAATTTTTGTATGCTCAGACACTTATGCCATCATCTTTTAATGTAGTAGTGCAGAACAAGTACATTCATTTATTTTAATATAGTAGTGAAGAGCAACACTATTGTAATGCCTGTTATTGAAAGAATTAATGTAACTCTGAGTTCTGACATATTTCTTCATACTTTTGATGCTTGTATCTGAGTGTGTTAATAGTTTACCTGTGCATCATCCAAAGAATATCTGCTTCAATTACAATTGTGCAATTGTCAAAATAATATTGTGAGACAATTACAAGATATGCTATTGAAAGCTGAAAGGATATATTCAGTTCCTATATCTGCTACCTACTTTTGATGCATATACATGAGGATCTTCTGTTAGTTCTGCATCATCGATTGGTTTTACTGAATATATTTAATAATAGTGAAATCACAAGAAAAGTTAATGTTGTGAGCAAAATTTAAAGAGGATTTACTTGGATGCTCATACGAACAATGCAAAGAAAGATAAAATTTCCAGAAGGATTTACTGGTGTGAAAGTTTGGGGCCTTGTAGCCCAGCTGCTTTTCAAGATACTAAAAATTTATTTGAAGCTTATTCCTGGTTTAGTGATTAAAAGAAAGAAGTCTCAGGAAAATCTTTCAATGTTGTCTAATAAAAAAACACGATTCAAAAAGCTAGGAATAGTACAATATCTGAGTCATCTAACTAAATATTTAGTTCATTTATCAGATCTGAGTATGGATGAATATCGGAAATTTCAACATTTTGGTTTAAATATTTACAACATTTTGGTTTAACTAACGTATTGTAATAACAAAATTTTCATATCTCTGAATCATATTGGGATTAGAAACTTGCACATATGAAAAAAAAATCGAATTATAAAAGTTAACCTGGTCAAAGTCTGCACAATAGTTAACCTGAGATGAATTCTGGCTCCATGCCAAATGCACATGTTGTAATATCTGATATGCACATCAATGCTGATCCCTGATAATTCATATTTAACTAGATACCTATATCAGCATATTTCCAGCTGTCTTCTTATTGCTTTATCTTGCTAGGTGATCACAAAGTTCTGCTCCGAACGGATTGCCAAGTATGCGTTTGAGTATGCCTATTTAAACAATCGAAAGACAGTTACAGCTGTACACAAGGCCAACATCATGAAGCTAGCTGATGGTCTTTTCTTGGAATCATGTCGGGAAGTGGCGAAGAAGTATCCAGGGATAAAGTACAACGAGATGATTGTGGATAACTGTTCTATGCAGCTTGTATCACGTCCACAGCAGTTTGATGTGATGGTACGTTCCTTGCTGTGCCCTGTATGTGTGTGTATGTATGTATGTATGTATGTATGTGGGGTATGTGTGTGTAGACATCATTTCTTAAATTTAGCTCTCTATAAGGTACCAAAAAATGTAGAATCAGTCATTTAATTGTCAGATTGTGCTTTTGTCAAGTTATTTCCTGCATTGAGAGGAGGGTGGTTAGAGTCAAAAGGATTTATACCATTTATTGATTCTGGGCTGACAAAGGTTATTGCATTCCTGATGGCAAAATTTATTATATTATTCAATCAAAGCTCTCATAAGTCAAATATAAGATATCCACATTCTTGCATATTCCTATCCACATTTCCTTGATTGCATTTTGATAGTCCGTATGGTCTCATGATCCTTATCAATTACATCTCTAACCCTGCAGCATTGTTTCACGTAGAGAGATATGTGCATATCACACACTGCTTATAAATAGTAGACTTATTTATGCATACATGTCGAAAGTGAACTAACATATTGAAATTATACATTTAAATAGTTATTGTTAGTCTCTTTTAAGTGGGTCATTTTTCCTTCGGTTCATGGTAATTGGCTTATTGTGAACTATTACCAGGTTACACCGAACTTGTATGGGAACCTTGTAGCAAACATTGCAGCTGGTATAGCTGGTGGAACTGGGGTAATGCCTGGAGGTAAGTGCTCTAAATCTATGGCTATCATGTGTAATCTGCATTACATATAGCTATGGCTATCATGTGTAATCTGCATTATATATAGCTATGGCATGCACATTTTCTATCGCAGCTTTGTTTACTGATGTTCCTATTTATCCATTGGTTTACCTTTTGAAGGTCTATATATTCTTCAGTTTAGGTTTAATTGCCTCATATTTTTTGAGTTGTGATGTTTTGGTGTTAAATTGCTGGTCTTTTATTTTCCACCTTTATGAATATCTCATCATTATATATGAAAATTGTGTGAATTGGCAGGTAATGTAGGTGCAGAACACGCTGTTTTTGAGCAGGGTGCTTCAGGTGGTAATGTTGGAAATGAGAAGCTGGTTGTACAGAAGCGAGCAAACCCTATAGCATTGCTGCTGTCATCTTCTATGCTTCTCAGGCATTTGCAATTCCCTTCTTTTGCTGATAGACTGGATCAAGCTGTGATGGGTGTGATCAAAGATGGTGTTCATCGTACAAAAGATCTTGGTGGAACTAGCTCTACTCAGCAGGTGGTTGATGCAGTTATTGAGAAGTTGGATTGACAAGATAACTAACTTGATGTGGATCATAAGAAGCAACTCCATTTTTTGGTGGTTCTGTGTAACATTCACGAATTGCATGTACTGACAAGTATAATGCTACCATAGAATAACTCCACTCCATGTATAGTAGGAAATGAAGTTTTTGAAGGATCTTCCTATCAGGATCTTCTTCTTTGAATAATTTGATAACGGCACTCTTGTGCTTTGCAGTTAATTTTGGATTAAGCCTCAGCTTAATTTTAACAAAAGGGAATAATACTCAATTTCCATGTTTTCTTTTTGGTATCAGAATCATTATGAATTAAACGAATTTTAATTGAAGGAAATAATATTCAATTGCAACATATTTATCAGAAGCGTTCATTAGGTGGTACTTATCATACACAATACCCTGGTGTGTAACAAAAGAATGCACACAGGACCAAGCAACCTTCAAATTTTTCGCATACAACTACTTTGTGTTACTAATTCTAGGCTAAAAATGTTGAAAGGTTGGTTTTATAGCAGTCCTGTGGCAGATGAATAAGTTATTTTGTAGGAAAGGCTGTTGACTCTAAGTCTATTAGATGGAGTGGATGATGGTGAACATAAATGCTTCTAGTGAAATATGCCTGAATTTTCAATGGTGAACATTTAGTGAATTGTTAAAAGAGTGAGTGCTATTATAGAGTAATGTCTATTACAGTACGATGACTCTTTTTACTCACGCTTATTTTCAAAGTTTGCATGGATTGCATAATGCCTTTTTCATGGGAGGTGGTTACTTATCGCTTGTTGGAATGGACCACTGCATTGAAATGATGAATAGATTTTGACCTTTTGTACTTAGCTCCTTCATATCTAGTCAGTGTAGATGTACTCCAATCTCTACATCAGTGGGGGTTATATGTGCGCAGTAATTGATTGTTTGTGCAATTCTTAACTTCACACCATGGTGAGCATCATTTCTATTTACACTGCAATTGCTTGCTTGTGAAGTGCAAGTCAATCTTATAAATTATAAAAGCTAAAAATTTAATAAATAGAAAGCTCTACAATCATGTGTATTAGCCACTCCCCAACTGGACTATAGTGGTCATGCAAGGAACGGAAGTTATATAAGCAGATATGGTGTACTGAGTACCTGCATGGGACCATGTGATGGGTGAAGATCATAAATAAGATACAGAATATGCAAGTAAGCAGATATGGCTTATTAATATGCCATAATATAGAGAGAGACAATGTGATGGGTGGAGATGAGAAATGAGATGGCAAAATCGCCGAGAATCCTAAGAGATCAGAGATGAGATCATATATTAATGTACCCAAAGAGGTCTCATATTAATGCATCCTTATTGAAGCTATAATGTAATTTAGTAATCGATGATGTGCAAGGCGAACATATTCAATCAATAAAAGAACGCAATGAATGATTAGGATGTAATCAACAATGTTTAGAGAGAGAGACAACAACAGTTGTAGCTACCAGTACAGAAGTGTCTCGTACATTTTCACTATTTTTGAGCAGGCCATGGTCTCTTGTGTCAACTTTTAATAGTAATACAACTTTACATTTTGTCTTGAAATGTAGAGGTTCAAAGACCCATAAATTTGTATTAGGTTTGTATATAGCTGAAGTAGACTTGTGTTTCACATTTACATGGCAGGAGTTGTGAAGAGTGACTTGACTGTACAAGGGTTCTACAAGAAAATTGATCTTGAAAAAAATATGAAAGAACAAGAGATGCTGATTGTAGTTAGAGAACCCCTTTCATTTTACCCAATCATGCCATGGTTGATTAGCATTACCCACATGATTCAGGCCTACCATCATGTTCTCAAACTGTATTGCCTCTGCACAGGTTTCTAAGGCATTGGCAGAGATACAGGATTTGGCTGAAACAATTAAATTGTTGTATATCTATAAATATGTATATATATGTTCTCTTCGCAAAGGAAATTAAGGAAGAAGAATTCGATAGTCAAGGTGGAGGAGCAAAAAAGAATCGTTCCTCCAAGTATGAAATTAGTTGCTCCGCCATTTCAGATGGTGTTGGGCATCTTCCTTCTACTGTTGGCTCCATCACAATCTCACAATTGGAGGGAGGCTCATATGGGTCATCGATTCCAGTGAAACCTATATATAATAGCACAAGTATGCCCAAGATGTACTAATATTTTATAGAGAGCAGTGCAAGTCATTCAAAAAGAGAACTAAATTTTCATAATGAAGTATGCATTTCATTTCTGTTTCAAACAATATGCTGAGTTTTTTATATCCTACCTCTGATTTTGCCAGCCCGAGCAAGCTTATAAAGACCCTTGGGATCCCGCTCCTCACACAGTTGTAATGGAAAATTCATGTATACCTACAGTGATATGAATATCAGTAATTATTAGCACTACAATTGGATAGTATGGAACTTGTATTTATGCTATGATCTTTCGGAACCATGTATCTCAGGAGGCACTCAGAATAATTCACATCTCAATGCTATGACATCTAGAATCATCATTAAAAAAGACAGTACATGGATAATAAAGCATAGCTTTCGGCATTGACTTAAATGGCTTAATCATTAGCAGACACATTGTTATGTCCCCAGACATCAGGATGGGCCATTACAGCGTCCGGACTATTGCCAAAGATCCATAATAAAAATATTGAGTTGGATCTCCTGTGAATAAACACACATAGTTGAGTAAATGCTTATGAGACCCTAATTTTGATCATTGAGTGATTGCCACTCTCCTACTCTTGTGGCAAAGATTGCCTCTATAGCTGAAAGGCAAACGTAATGTTCACCCCATTGGACTTTCTTTTGAATTTGTCTCATTTAATATTATGTGTGGAGTGAGATGCTGGAGAGGTGAAATCAGACATGAGGTAAAATAAGGATTCCCAATTTCTCTTCATTCATCCTACCCTAATGCCTTCATGAAAAAGGATTTCTATTTGCTGTACACAATGAGCCTTAAGAGTTTAAAGTGTTTTCAATGTTATTGTATGTTGTGATCTACACTCACACAAATATATTTCCATGCATTATATTCTGCATTGTCACCCCTCACTTCCCATTCCCTCCCACCATCATTCTTCTTTTCACCATTTATTGGCAACCATTCATACAGCCAATGAATGGGTAGCAATAAATCTCATCTCGAAAATAATCTGCAATAAACGAATCTCATCTTGAAATTTGGTCTCAGCACTCAGGTTTACAGGCAACAAGGACATGACTCACAAAGATAGGCATTCATATTTGAAATTTATATCATGTGGAACCTTCAAAGAAGGGTTATACAAATTAAAACGAATCCAGGGATCCATTAGAAGCGTAGCATGCGCAGAATCCTTTAAAATACTAGCATGCAAATCATAACATGACTAAATAAACAATGTAGCTTTTCTTACCATATGATAACCAGATGGTGATTGTCATCAGAAGATGTTTACCTCAATAAATTCCCCTTCTTCCAAAAGCTTGCGGCATGCATCCCTATCTTTTCTATATGGTGAAATCAAACTGGCAATGCAGATTATCCCTGCATCAACAAAAAGCTTGGCGACTTCCCCTGTCGAATGAAGATAGGAACATGTCAAATGCAGATGAATCATTATGGCATCATTTGGGAGAATACGCAATACACGTGATGGCATATACATAAAGAGAGGGGTGAAAGGACATTATCTTACCAACACGTCGGATATTTTCAGTGCGATCCTCTGCAGAGAAACCCAAATTATTATTGAGCCCATGCCGTAGATTATCACCATCTAGTATGTAGCTTAGCTTCCCTCTATCCATAAGAGCATGCTCAAATGCACAAGCCAAAGTACTCTTTCCTGAAACAACAATAACTTTTTGAGCTGCAGCCGCATATCTCTTGGAACTCAATTTATTTGAATGAGCACATGCTTAAATAAAATTAATGAAGGAAGAAAAGAAAATTGCAGACTCAAGATTAAAGACAGTTTAAACCATACTAAATATGCAAATGAAGTCTACAATATGAGAACTTCCCAACTGAATGTTACTTATGAGCAAACGGAACAATAGGATATGGAATCACCACAGTTATCATTTGATAACAGTCAAAATTCACCAGTAGTAAACAGGGATTAAAAATGAGCATTAATAGCAGAAAAATGTGTCCACAGTACATTTGCAATATCGCAATACATTTCCATATGTTTGCAATGCATTGCATGATACCACTTATTTTACAATATATTGATCCAAATCATCCATACTTCCTTGATTGAAGAGACATTGCAGAATGGGCTGTAGGTGGGTGCATATATTTCATTGTTATTTGAAGTTGTTATTCACTATTGGTGGATTACTATGACTCATCAAAAGCACAATTTATTTTAGGGCTGAAAGTAGATTTGTGCACTTTGCAAACTAAAGTCTAGCAATGCTTTGATTTGCAGCAGTGCAACTTTATTTTCAGATTTGTTAACCCTTTCAATGGAGGTCTCAGGTTCCTATGGAAATTTTGGGCCAAATGTAGAAGAACAAGGAGATGAGATTTATCCGAATATTGGAGACGTTTTTCCTTTTAAGTTAGTAGAGAGCATATCGGTGATCTTTGATTTCCCCAACGCAGATCATGAATATGAAAAATAGCTTGGCACTTGCATTTGAAGGCTTGCCTATGAAATGCATCATGAGAGAAGATTTAAGACAGAGAATGCTCACAAGACTCGACCATAGCGTGATTTTACTTTTCATCATGCATAAAGACATAAGAGAAATAGGGAAAAATAGCTAAAATATAAGAGAATAACTGGGACATATATTCTCTCTATGGTGAGCATTTACTTCAGACGATCAGTTTTCTGTCTTTGAATTGGATTTGATTGACCAATTTTGTTTGATTGGAGGTTGATCTTCTGAATTCTAATTCCTTTTATCACCCATCAATGGCCAAGAACCTTCGTGGATATTCCAGTTCTGTTTGCATGTGTCCAAAACTTTGACCTGAGCTTCTCCATCAAGTGAGTTGTATGGCCAGTTTTCATGCCAGTCACAGCTAGCCTGAGTCCATCATCGACTTTAATCTGTTTATTTTGACTACACCTGCCTTTATTTGCTTACATATTGGACGCTGACACCAATTTCAACTATGAAATCTATTCCAATTGAAATGTTAGCTGATCCACATATTAGCATCACCGAAATTTTCACTCCCGTTTACAAGATAAATTGTCCACAGTACAAGAAACCCTTCGGAGGTACATAACCTTTGTATGCCTCTACTTTTTGGTCTTCTATATTAAAATCCTCGTAGCATATACAATATATTAAAGTAGTTCAGGAACATGGTTAGTTAGAGGAGGCTTCACTCCCAGACAGCTATTCGTCTTACCAAGTAGAGCCATGTTAATAATGACATTGCATTTATTTATTATAGCATCCATATGTCCCTTCTTTCCTCAATTGAGTACTCTTATCATAGATTATCTTGCTTGAAGCATTTACCTTATATTACTAAGATATACCAAATAAGTTTCACTTCACTATGATTTTATGTGCATACATACTAACAAATTTCATTATGATCCAAGTTGTATGCTAATAACAAACACATCATTCTGCTAAGACATTAAGATCACAACTAAATCTAAGGCAACTTCAATGAGATAGTGGTGACTACCTGATCCACTTAGTCCAGTGATCCAAACCACACAGCCTTTCTGACCGATTAGTTTTTGTCTTTCTGCTTTTTTTACCATGCATGTCTGCCAAACTATATTTGTGGACTTTCCAACGGTTATTGCTGGAGGATAGATTATACCTTCAAAATGTAACAAAGGTTCTGTTAAACATGGGTATCCTCACTATGTACTCGTTCTTAACGTCAAGTTCATTAGAAATAAAAACAGGTTCCAGCCATAAAAGGGAAAACGGTGTTAAATTATCAAACAACAAATCATAACTCGTTTAAAAGAGGATTTTTTTATCAAAATTAATGCATCACTTTCATTGGTGACTTCGTATATATAATATAAATATACATACATACATACATACATACATACATACATACATACATACATATATATATATATATATATAGAGAGAGAGAGAGAGAGGGAGAGGGAGAGGGAGAGGAGAAAACAGATACGTACATATGTATAAGCATGTGTATGATATAAATAGATAGATGTGTGTATATGGACCTTTAAGAGAAAAGTAATCTAGCTTACGAATTAAGTGTGTTAAGGTTATAGAATAGAATGAGGGAGAGAAATGAAGGAGAATTGTTAGTTATGATTCATTGGAAAATCCCCTAGAGCCGGTCTTCTGCATGGTTTAAGCCTTGAATGCATCTGCATATGATTAAAAGATTGATCTTTTAACATCAGCATGATACCAGTTGATGGGGAAGAAACTCCCCACTATTGTCTCTGCACTTACATGCTTACATGCAAGATTTCCCAAATTGATCTAGCCATCCAGATCCCAAGACTAGATGCCAGAGGCCTCTGCTTTTGCCAAGTCCTTTGCAATATTAGGCACCATGTAGCTGGAGATGGGAATCCATCCCAGCATTCTGTCTACCACTTGTGCACTTCACAAATTGGTATAGTCATGCAAATCCCAAAACCTTAAGGTGTTAGGAACCTCTGGTCTATAGCTATAACTTGATGAAACCTTACAACAACTTGGCACCACCTCAGAGTTAACTGGAGATGACGGTCCATCCCAATATTGCCTCTACAGTTGTGCACAAAAGATTCCCCAATTTGGTCTTAACCATCCAGGTCCCAAAACCTGGAGGCTTTAAGGAACCTCGGATCTATAAGTAGCTTGAAACAACCTTACGGCAACTTCGCACCACTTTAAAATTAACTGTAGATGTCAATCCGAGGCCCAAAGTAGCCAAATCTCACTCAAAAAACTGATTCGAACAGGCTGGATATCCGTGTGCTGCTTTCAATCAAGGAACATAGAAGATAATAAGAACGAATATTAGTATCTTTCTTTCCATCAAGTAAATGCAACATAGTAAGTTTGAATATCATTAACTTTCTCTTCTGTGTATGGATAAGCTCTCTCTGTAATGAAGTAAATGCAGACACATAAAAAGCCCCACTTCCATCAAGAAATTGCAGCATGTGAAGTTGAACAAAATTAATATCGTTTAGTGGGAAGCCTATATCTATGTATGGCATACATGCGATGATGGTCATAAAGAGACACGTGCCTGGGATTGAGCTCACGTCCTTGTTGATGACACCATTCGAGTTCGGTGCGATTCCAATGGCATTTGTGTTTACAGCTGCATTATCACTGGTAGTAATGGTTCTCTGGATCCTGTAAGAGCGATGGTGATGACCTTGTTTGCGAGAAGGAGAAGGAGAAGAAGGAGAAGAAGAGGATTCATTAGATGGAGAAGCTTCGATGCTGGATTGAGCAAGATACAGATAAGAAGGGGAATGATGATAGGGTCTCATCTTGGTGATGAGAAGGAAGTGCAAAGCCTTGGGGATCTGGTACTGCAAGGCCTCAGGTGGAAGGCGAGCAGAGAATGCGCTTCCATAAGGATGAGGATGAGAAGATGAAACCCTAATTGTGGCACAGGAAGAGGAGGACTGTAAATGCTGGTGGGAAAGCATGGTTCTTCCTTCCTTGGCTTTCTTTCTGAAGAAGAAGAAGAAGAAGAAGAAGAAGAAGAAAGTAGAGAATGATGGGCTTTCTTGCTACAACAGAAACCAAACAAAAAAGATGAAGAAAATTTTATATATACATATACACAAGGATTTGTATGTATCATGTATGTATGTATGCATACATATACACTATACACAAGGATCAGGATTTGTATGTATGTATGTATGTATGTATGTATGTATATGTATGTATGTATCTATCATGTATGTCTGTATGCATATGTTTGTATGAGTGTACGCAAATATCTGTATGTATGCATATGTCTGTATGTCTGTCTATATGTATGCATATGTCTGTATGTCTGTCTATATGTATGCATATGTATGTATGTATGTATGCATATGTCTCTATGTATGCATATGTCTATATGTTTGTCTGTATGTATGCATATGTATGTATGTATGTATGTATGTATGTATTGTGTGTGCGTGTGCGTGTGTGCATGTTATGTTATGTATGCATGTCTGCATTGTATGTATGTATATATAGCATTCATGTATTTTATGTTATGTATGTATGTATGTATGTATTCTCCGACAAGTGTCAAAGACCCTGGATCTTGTTGTCGCAATGCTCACGGCCTATACATCCCATTTATATATGTCACGTGCTTCTCGCACACACCCACTGAGTCTCTCCCACGACCTTGGTCTAATGTTGCTTTTGTGGCATCATCATGCCTATACCCACAAACTGAGGACTATAGGTAGAAAGAGAGAGAGAGAGAGAGAGAGAGAGAGGTTTCGATTATCAGTGAGGCCTATAGGTAGAGAGAGAGAGAGAGAGAGAGAGAGAGAGAGAGAGAGAGAGAGAGAGGTTTTGATTATCAGTGCCTCTGTTCATCACACTTAGTCTTGTCTATTGTGACTTATGTCAACACCCTTGCCTGGGTATCTATGTAATTGTGTATGTGTGTCATGTATTTAGGCTTCCTTTTTACCATTGCTTATGTTGGTTGATGAGTGGGAATGACGACACCTTGCATGCATGCATGTATGTATGTATGTATGTATGTATGTATGTATGTATGTATGTATATATGTATGTATGTATCACTCATATTTGACCATGGTATTCGTATATTTGTATGATGTAAGACTTTGTTCAATCTTTATGTCTCCACCATGATGATATATCATGTGTTTTATATTATAGATGTTTGGTACTTCATTACCAAGCAACTTAGATTTGGACCATTGAATCCGGACACATTTCTTGCATTACATTGGATCAAGTCACCTTTCCCTCTAGTTTGATAATCCAATTGCTCCCTTTGAAGACCAATTTATCATATGTTTAATAATATTCGGTCTTCGTGTATTGAAATATCTCGAAAGAACTGGGACCCAACCTTTCATTCGCTTATAGCCCTGCATGTTTCATGTTTGACTGAATTAGTCTTTAAGTTTGTGTCTCCAATTTCATGGTACGATGACATTGGATAAGTGATTTCGGAGCCCTTATAGACATACATTTACTAAGTTTGCTTTGCAATGTTTAATACTAGTTTTCCTATTCTAGTATTTATGAGACGTGATACGTCCGAAGATGCCATGAAAGGATTGCAACTGCTCTTTATGATTCGACCCTGATGTAAATGCATATCTCAAATGGCCACGATTATTTTAATAGTTGTAATCTGGTCTATTTTCTTCTTTGTTGGCATAATCATAAACGGTTGGAAGATTGTTCATCAAAGTTGTTTCGAGGAGCCGTCCACATTTCCTTTAATTTTCAAAGCAATAGTAAACCAAGGACTAACGTGTCTTTCAAGTAGTGCATATCTGTCTTTTATTCGTTCGATAATACAAAGTAATCATCTATATGTAAAAAACACGAATGTATGCACATGTTGCTTTAAATAAGAGGCAGATCTTAAGTTTGAGAGACTTTAAAATGATTAACCCATTCTTGTCAAAACAAAAAGTAATAATAGCAATAGAATACCTTTGCTCTAAAAATTGCAAATGTTCAGAGAGCAGATGACTTTCCTAATACAATGTTGGGCATGATGATTGAATTTGTTTTCTTCTGAAGCGGAGGCTCAATTATGATTTATGAGCACCAAGGTGGGTAGAGTTCACCTTTCAACTTGAACCATTGGGACGATCTGGCCCAGAACATTCTAATCGTTTGTATATGCATATATACATATATTGATTATTTTCAAAGACAATTGGTTTATATGAGGTGCATTCTATTTCTAGATGTGCTCAATGGATAATGCCACAAAGGCAATGCATTTGTTTTTATCAACGGAAATTAGGAATTTTAATTTTATTCGAATATCTTTGTGATTATGAAAACGATTTATTGATTCGTCCTTTCTCGTATACAATCTATTTTATTCTTAGCCATGGGTATGAATTTGTTAGGTTCTCCAATCCATGCGGTGGCTACTTGATTTGCCACAACATTTTAAATCATCCCCAATGTTGATATGGTAGATATTGCCGATGTTTGTTTTTTTAATGTATGGATATCATGAAAGTTATAACTCATGACGTGGTGTCACCACATAATGACGGTATATGTCCAATGGGAGGGCCATTTCTATGGGATTCCAACGTTATGCTTATGAATGGCCTAAACCTTTAATGTTTGTCATTTATGTGCTCAAGATATGGATTGTGAAATATTTGTTGATATTGCTCATAAGATGATCTATATATGTCCATGTTTTGTTGGTAATTCATGCATGGGCAATCTTTGGTTGATCCATCAATGGAGAAGCACAATTGGTTGTCTTTTGGCATCTCCCTTGCAAATAACACAAGTTGATGACACCAAAGTTGGCCTAATGAATCGAGTTGTGATTGAATTGGCTTTGTTGAAATAACAAAGGCCCATGAGGTTGTGACTTCAATTAATCGATACATCATAGAGTTCACAGTAAGATTGTGATATAGGTTGGTGTGATGTGTTGGCGAGGATGATGGTAAGTGTACAAAAAAGATATATCGATAAGCATGACAGAGAAAGGGAGGGACAAAAAGAACAACTCAACGGAAAAGATGCATTGTTCATCATTAGAGAGAGACAATTATGATAGTGAACAAAACAAGTTGTACGACATTCATGAGACAGAGAGAGAGAGAGAGAGAGAGAGATTCAAAACCCGATGATCCACAAAAGAAACTTTGCTAGCGAAGGGGGAAATAAAAAGACATGTTACATGTTATGGAAGGGGAGTGTAGCGGAAATCATATATTTTATTCTTTGTTTGTCTTTGAGGTAACAACGAAATTTTGAAATAACTTGTATATTTGTATCAAATTTCACTGTCATTGTCGACCCCACATTGAGTATACTTTAATGCTAAAGTTGTGTACAATGTTGATTTGACAAAGTGAACCATTAAAGCTCGTGCAAATAAGAGTTATCCATTGACATCCTTTTTAATGATCTTGTTAATATGGTGGTTACCAATATACACTATGCTCTCATGCATGTGGTCACTCATACATGGTAACACCTTGCATAAATGTGGGGCCCTATGGAATATACATTGATGTCTATACACATGTATACATGCATGCGTCCAAGCAGAGGAGGCCCACTCCATGTGCATAATCACATGATATTTAGATAACCTAATTTCTCTGGTCCTCTTAGAAATGCATGTGTCAAAGTATCCAAGATGTTTGTAGATATGTCACATAGTTAGCTACCATGTCTTGAATGGAGATAAGTGCATTGGCATGATCGTGGGTTTACTCACGTACCTTTCTTCAATTGTCCCAATTGGCAATCTCAAGAAGCATGTTAGAGTTGGATTATGTGCTTTTTAATCCATTCCTAAATTTGGTGCATTTTCAACGCATTCCTTTGGTCTACATTTCTCAAATACATAATTTCCTACGAGGTTTCATACTTTGAATGTAAAATGGAAAGGTAAATTGGGTTAGAGTCTACTCAATGTTTTACCTCAAATTGATGGTATGGCATAAACCTAAAAACATTTGACCAAAAAGGTTGAACCATATTGAAAAGCAACCTCGTTTCTTTATTTATGCTTGTGTCGTATGTAGAAAACATTGAGAGCCACATCAAAGCAATCAAGCAAACAAGGTACATGAGACTACAAAAGCCTGAAATCGAACGTACTGATGTGTAGCTTTTTCTTATCTCCATTGAAATCATTGATTGTCCCATGAAATTGGGAGATTTAATATTTTACCAATTGTCCCTACAAATTTGAGAATATATGAGATGACATTGTAATCAAGCTTTTATACATTAGTTGTTCCTTTTGGTAATCTCGAATTTGATGTTTACTCTAAGATTATTTTGGTCTTCATGTCATGTTGAGTATCCAAAGAAAATATGCACAACATGTTGTTATTGATGTAGATTGTAAATAGTGAATAATGAACTCAGTGAATTGGTTTGCACCTAGTTCTCATACTATGTATTTACTTCCTAATGGCCAACAATCTCAAAAAGGAAACCCCCGTCGAGACTTCGATGGGCATACTGAATAAACAGGGGAACCAATCTACCCCCGGCCCTAAACTCGAACTTGGAATTAGAACAAGACATCACTTAGGTTCTGAACCTAGATCTTACACTAGCCCCAGAACTAGTTCCTATACTTAACCCTAGCTTGCAACTATGTCATAAACATCATGGCTCAAGCAAAACACCCAAGGTGCAATGGGTTCCTACGAAAGAGTTGTGTGCACAACTATCCACGCGAACACTACCCCCATGCCTCCTAAACCAATGATTATGCAATGTTCAACCACATTATTATATTAATTGTAAAATGGTTGGTTTCTCCCTATATTTCCATTGTAAGTTTTTGCCCAAGATTCAATCCTCAATTTGCTCGTCCGCATTCAAATTGCTCTCTACAGTCACTATGGAATCTACTCCACCTAACAATTCTGTCTTTTCCTAGGTCACGGGATTCAACTCACCCACAACCATAAAAGTTTGGAGGGTTCCGATTCATCTTTTTTATTGATGCTAAGCTATGAGATACACCTTTGTTTTATTCCTCTTGAATGTTCCCTATGCAAAAAAACATACTAGCATATGGAAACACATTATCTACAACAATATAGAATGGCAAGGCCATTGCTATGGCAATCAAAATGAACCTTGCCATATATGGAGATCTCTTATGGACTGATAAGATAATGGGAAGTGTTGATAATGATGACAGAAAGGAAAGGAAATCTCTAAAAGGATGAGTAGGTAGTGTAGAGATAGAGATATCTTCCATTTCTAGAAGAGCCACTCCTTGGAAGATTAGACAAGCTTTAGGGTTTAGGGTTTAGGGTTTGGGTTAGGATTAGGTCTGCACGTCTACTAGTTGAGCTTTGGCAATGAAGCAGAACCGATTGGGAATACCATTATTTGTACCCAATCATTAATTTCTTTCAAGGATTTTGGGAAATAAATATGGGGAAGAATAATACTGAAGAATGTTCAAAAAAACTTATGTTTTTGATCCAATTATGAAAGAAAAGCCAGAGGTGCTCTCAAAAATGTTTATGGCTACAAACTTAATAAGTCACCCAAATTAATTATTTATTAAGCCACAGATATGGCAAGAAGAATCTCTATCATAAGAAAACACAGGATACCATAGCATTGCCTCTGCACATGCTTATTATGCAGGTTTCCAACAAAGTGATTCAACTATCATAAAGCTAAAAAAGCCAATCAGCCAATTCTACCTGATTCATCATAATGCTAAAAAAGCCAATCAACTAATTCTACCTGATTCATAAGGCTAAAAAAGGCAATCAACCAAACAGGGGATGGGGGCTTTGAGCTTGGAGGAGTGAAGGGAGCTTGAGCAATCTCTCCTTTTTTCTTTTCTTTTTTACCCCTTCCCTCTTTTGCAAGTAGTTAGGATAAAGTTACCAATGGATAAATTTGGAATGGAAGAAGAAATAATTCCTCTATAGATCAAATAATCTCCTTGGTGGACACCACAACAGAAATGCCGAAAGTGTTTTTGTTGTACGAGGGGTAGAAACAAATGTATGTATGACTAAGCAGTACATGTTGTGTCGGTCATAGTAGCACTAGTAGTTTGGGCTCAAGGGCTACCACCTTTCATGTGGTCACAATAAGAGAGACCATTGGTCACAATGCTATCATGACAAATCCGAAGGAAACAGAGAGTGCCACATGAAATCCATAGAGTAGAGTTCACTTTACCTACCCCCCCTTATGCTAGTAGAAACCAAGCTTTCGAGGCATCTCGATCACTCTATGAGTTTGGAGATACTAGCTCCGAGTATAGTATTGTGGTCAGTTGGCTTTTTCGAAAACTGCCTGCAAATTAATAACCTACCTCCTCGTAGGTACGACTAAGATACATATAAAACTTTAATCTCTCATGACAACCATAATAGAGTGTTACGGCAAGAAATATGACAAATCGATACTCAGACATAGATTGATCAACCCATTAGTGCCACTCCCATCTAAAATCTTTTACTTTAAGGAACATTTCATGCATTTCTCTGAGTTAGGTTTTATTACACGACCAAAATATCTAGATATATTCTTATCACATGAACTAAGGATTGGTATTGGACAATTTAGAGTATCATCCCACTAGCTTGAGGTGAAAAATGTCATAGAGTTCCTAGAGAGGAAAGGATATGTATACTATGTCACGAAGAGATAGAAGATGAGTACAATTTTACATACAAATGTCCAGCTTACATCGAGATAAGAGAAACCTATCATGACATACATGAGCCCTTTCCCACCCTCTCCAAATTATTTGATACCGCTGACATAAAGACACTAGGTAGGTATATCTTAGAGTTAAAACGACATAAAGAGGGTAAGCTACACAATGTTAACCATTATAATTCTAATATTCACTAACACATAACCACATAATTTTTTCAGGGACATGGGGGGATGATGAATGTGGACACACTTGTGCCACTTGCCTCTCACTCTTTGAAGTAGAAAAACCAAAGAGTAATCAAACGCCCTCGAATACCATGCTTCAATGTCACTGGTTGTTGTACAATAGACATTATGAAGATAAGGAAACGTCAATCACCCCGCCTAGAAGATATGGTCGTGATACCATTTACATTCCAACTATAGGTCACACCCACATCAAAACCCTTCAACCCCCCGCTCTTTTTCAAGAGACATGGATGGAAATGAAACTAGTTTCAGCACATTGTCATTGCTTTATAGAACATACTACACCCCATCACACTTTTGTACCACAATATAACTTTTTTTATTTATGTTTCCTTTTCTTCTTTAAATATGATTATTGGTTCTTTAAGTTGCTTTTATTTTATTTTTCGATGATTTGGTACTCATCCTGTTCGAGACATGAACTAATGTAAGCATTAGATAAGGATAGAATATAGATCTAGATAGAAAGGAGAGACAGAAAGAAGGGTGTTGATCCACCCGACCACCCCTGAGCGAAGGGATCAAGATAGACTCGAGCCTCGATCAGCGTCCCATACCACCGATGTGGCATCGAGTCATACCTGGTGCTGGCGCGCTCGCTACAAGAGTTGACCCACCACAAGACAGAGTCTCGACGTAGTCAACAAGATGATCAAATGAGGGTAGCTAGGCCTCTTATTTATAGCGATACCCAAGGCCCCCAGGCAAGTTCACACTTGGCCTAATGGGTTGTCTCAATCCCGAGGATTTAAAAGTAATCCTCCCCTTCTTTACACTCTCGTTTAACCCTCACACTTATCCACGTGTATAGAATACTACGGTAAATTCTCACCACGGGATATTATATGGTCATGCCTGTAACATACTCCCCCTCTTTAAAACATTGCACTGTTGCAATGGAAAGTTAGGGAAGTGAGTTCTGAGAGTATTTTTGCGTTCCCATGTGGCATCTTTTATTGATTTATCCATCCATTTTATTTTAAATTCTCGGATTTCTTTAGTACGTAATTGTTTTTTTTTAACATCGAGAATTCTTTCTGGTACATGTGGTTTAGAAGATAATTCTTCAGAAGTAACCAGAGTTTCAGTTGTAACTGTATTGTCGCCAGAACCTAGAAGTTCTTTTAGATGACTCACATGAAAAACTGGATGAATTTCAATGCCATCAGGAAGAGCGAGATGATAGGCTGATGACCCAATGCGTTTGAGGACTGTAAAAGGTCCACAAAACCGTGGGGCTAACTTAGCGCACTTACCATTAGACAATGTCTTAGAATTATGAGGTACACGTAAAAATACCTTCTGTCTAGGGTTGAATACACGAGGTTGCCTATTATGATCGGCATAAAAACGCGCTCTATCTTGAGCTGTTTTTATATTATCTCGTGCAATATGCAACATATCTTGCATATCTCGAAGAAAGTTTTGCGTACTTCACAACTCATCATGATGTATATTAACATCAATCAGGGCTCGTGGCTGAAAACCATACATCAACATAAAAGGACTATATCCCGTCGACGTATGCTTGGAGCTGTTATAAGTAAATTCCAAATTTGGGAGATAACGTTCCCATTTTGTTGGTTTTGCACCAACGTATGCTTGAAGCATGTCCCCAATAATTTGATTTACTCATTCTGTTTGTCCATCGGATTGAGGATGATCCGTGGAACTCATGCTCAACGTAGTTTCTAACTTCTTAAAGACTTGTGTCCAGAAGTCACTATGAAACTTTGGATCTTGATCACTCACGATATCCATCGGTAACCCATAAAAACGAAATAATTAGTCAACGAATTGTTAAGCCAATTCAGGAGCTGTTAGCGTGGTTTTAGCAGCAATAAATCTGGCCATTTTAGTTAGTCTATCAACCACAACCCAGATTGCATCATGGCCTTTTTGGGTGCGAGGAAGGCTAACAATAAAATCCATGGATATACTTTCCCACTTATTTTTGGGAATGTCCAAGGGATGTAAAAGTCCTGCGGCTTTAAGTCGCTCGGCTTTGTTAACCTGACAACCCAGGCAAGTTCACACTTGCAAAATAACTGTCATCAGGATACTTTCCTCGAAGGTGATCATAAAGATCTAATGATATTTCAGTGAAGCTAAGCATGTTAACTTCACGGATGCGACTTAGTGCATCTGTGACAGTGTTCATGGAATCTTTACGATATTGTATGGAAAAATCAAAGTCCTGGATGAGATCAGCCCATCGTGCCTTACGACCTTTCAGGTCTTGTTGGTCACAAAAATATTTAAAGGACTCGTGGTCCGTAGTTACCACAAAGTGATTTCCATAAAGGTAATGGCGCCATGTTTTGAGCGCATGTATAACTGCAAATAATTCCTTTTCTTGAATGGTATACCGACATTGAGCAGAATCAAGTTTCTTACTCTCGAATGTTATTGGTTTACCATCTTGATATAAGACAACACCTATAGCATAATCGCTTGCATCGGTTTCAACCTCAAAAGGTTTTGAAGGATCAGGTAAAAGAAGAGAAGGAGCCTTGCAAACCAGGTCCTTGAGTTCCTTAAAGGCGAGGTCTAGTGTAGCATTCCACACAATAGGTTTTGTAGACTTACGTGTTTGACCTTTTAGAAGATCAATAAACGACGTCGTCAATTGGGAGTAATTACGAAGAGATTTTAGCAAAAACCTGACAAAACCAAGGAATGATCGAACTTCTCAAATATTCCAAAGAGTGGGCCAAAGCTTGATTTTCTCGATGTGAGAAGGATCAATTTCAAGTCTTCGTTCGGTTATGAGATGTCCAAGATAAGTAATTGATTTCTTAAAGAACTCACATTTTGAGATCTTAGTGCAAAACTGTTTGTCACGCAATGTTTGTAAAACAAAGGAGACATGTTTAGCATGTTCTTGTAATGTATGGCTATAAACTAAAATATCATCCAAGAAAATAACGACAAATTTTCCAAGTTGTTCTTGGAAAATGTCATTCATTTCTTGTTGAAATGTAGCCGGAGCATTGGTCAAACCAAAAGGCATAACCAATAACTCATAATGGCCATAGCGCGTACGAAATGCCGTTTTAGGAACATCGTCCTCACTTATACGTATTTGATGGTAGCTAGTATGGAGATCAAGTTTCGTAAAATACCGAGCTCCCTGGAGATGGTCAATTAGATCGTTAGCTCGGGGCAATGGATACGAATTCTTGATCGTCACTTTATTCAAGCGTCGGTAATTAATACACATACGCCATGTGCCCTCTTTCTTTTTAACCAAGAGAAATGGTGCACCCCACGGAGATTTACTATAACGTATATAACCCATTCGTAAATAGTCCTTGAGTTGCTTAGATATCTCATCCTCTTTGGATTGACTTAAGCGATAAGGAGGTATAATTATTGGTGCAACACCAAGTACAATATCTATACGATGGTCTATATTACGTTTAGGAGGTAACCCATCAGGTAGTTCACTCGGAAAAACATCACGAAAATCATTTAAGATTTCATCAAGTTGTTGTTGTTCAAAATATGTTAATTGAACCGAGACATTATCGATATTGTAAACGTGAATGTCCGGATCAAGTACACAATAAAATAGAGTAGAACAAGACAACTCGGATATTGATGGACACGAGGAAACAATCAAGAGGGATTGTTTTTTGACACATTGAATAAAATGAGTACAATCTGTCAGTACAAAGGAAATGGAATGATGAACCCAATTGATTGATAAAGAAGAGTTTTTATTATAGAACCAGGGATAACCCAGTATTACATCAGTGGTACAAAGATTCATTACATGGAAGTCTACTTCCTCTATATAAGTGTCAATAGAAATTCCTAATGAATGAATCGCCCCGTTGATGTATTGTACTCTTCCATCAGCCAAGTGCACCCTATAGGTGTGATCACTTACGATGGGTTGGATTCTCCATATCTAAACCAAACGATCATTCACAAAGTTGTGTGAGCTTCCCGAATCAAACAAAAATTGTATGGGAGATCCATTGATATACCCGTTTGCACGTAGTAAATCATTGGGACCCAATACATAGTGAGGGAAAGAACATTGACAATTACTTAAATGATGTGTATAGACCTGAAGGACATTAGGAATCTGACCTTTATGGTCTGCAACTTTAGCTTTGTTGTCGTGCTCCTTCCATTGGAGCTTTCGACATTGTTCTTTTGTATGACCCTTCTTTTTGCAGAATGCGCAAAAAGGATGTTGTCGCTTACAATCGCGATCCATGAATTCGTTGGGTGTCTTGTGTTTCCCAGTGAATTGCGACTGCTTAGTCCCGGGCGCTTCGTTGGGTTTGTTGTGGTCCTTCGAAGTGCGTTGATAGCGAAGGACTATTTCAACAGCCTCTTCGAAGGATTTTGGATCCTTATCGTGCACTATCCAGTGATAGTCTGAATTGGGGATGCCATTGACAAAACAAGCTATTAACCAATTGTCCCCTTCTAGACCCGATTTATGGATTTGGGTTCTAGCATGGTGGACATAGTCTTCTAGCGAGGAAAACTTCCTACTAGAGAGATTCATTAAAGCTTGAGCTGCCTCGGTTCGTGAGGGAGGTTGTAGAAATTGCCCCTTAAAAACTGTGACAAAATCTGTCTAGGTATCGGGCAATTTCCCCAAAGTACGGAGCCCACGCCACCAGGCGGTGGCCTTACCCCCTAGTTCTCGGCCGACATATGCAATCTTCGTACTATCTGGCGTGGGATAGAGCTCAAAATGAGACTCCCATCGGCCCAATCACGTATAGATTGCTTCTTCGGTTCTTTCCTTTTTTTCTCCCGTAAATGGCTTAACGACAAACGATGGTTCACCCTGTCGCTTATCAGGTCTATTAGTCTCACGTTGTAAACTAATGACACGTGCCTCAAGAGAACTTTGAGATTGCCGAAGTTCGGTCATCTGTTGAGCGATGAAACTAAGGTATTGGGTTATTTGCGAAAAGTACATCTCAATGGACATTTGTCCAGGAGGATTTCCTTGAGTTCCTTCAGCTTGAGCAGATGACATCAAGTCGTTATTTTGAGCCATTGAATGGTTATTTCTGGCAAAGAAATAGGATAAGGTCAGACAAATAGTCATAACATCATGTCGTGATGTAAACATATCATGGGCAAACATTAATCGATATCATGATCTCACGTCAATACCCCTCTAGACGTATGAGATGAGGTTCAAGATCAGGTTACTATGGTAACACAAAGGTGTTTTAAAAACCATGGGGGTGACAAATGAATGTCTTTCCTTTATCTCTATATCGATTTTTTAATGGCGGCTCCCCCAGGCTCAACCATGTATGTTTGCGTCATGAGTAGTTTATACATGAAAAAAATGTTAACAATAAACTATGTTTCAGTGCCCACATATGTGGTTTCGGCTCTTTAAGTCCTATTACGAGGACCCCGAAGTGCACTTAGACCTTAAGTCTAAACATGTGTTATAGTAATATATATCAACAATGTTGCATGGTCTTGATAATATTTGAACTCGAGACCTCGAGAACAAATACATTAAACAGTTGAGCCAACCAAGTAGGTTGCTCTTCTTGAATGTTTAACGTTTATTGTTTCATGCGTATAAGAGATATGTGACGCATTTGTCCATATATGTTTTTTTAAAAGAAACATATATGTCAGGAGTCCTTATTTCGCCCTGATTTACTACAACTATGTTGGTACGTTACCTAACCTCAAGTCTTGTAATTACGATGGCATATGCCAAAGTGCAACCTAATGGTCAAGCCAAATGAGCCCTCTTTTCGTAGTAGGCCCACGTGGCCCATCACATGGTCACATCATTACGAATGCCTCTCGTAAGAATGATCTCATGGTGGCATTGTATCCATGTATTGAGGGAGGGATGTTTGATACGTGTGTCATAGGAGCGACCTCACATGAAGTGGGTCAAGCCCTACGTACTCTGTTACCAGCCGGCAAAGGAGTCTAGAGTGGGAAACGGAGAGCTAATTAAGTAGTAGGAATATGGTTGTAATTAAGCTATGAGTGTGGACGGACGGACCGGAATCGGTATGCCGTTCCGGATCCGGACCGATCCCGAACAGGTGCGGATGGCACCGTTTTGTAATACAGACCGGAAACCTATTTAAAGGCCCGGATACAATGTAATAGAGAGCGGTTAATTAATGAAAGCTTAAGCGTTGTTATCTCTCTGTGTTAATTGCCGTTCTGTCTTAATTGTTATATCTTACGCGTGTTATGAAAGACGATCCTAATAAGTAACTTAACTAAGTCGGATTAAGCGTTGAAGTCTAATCCGGTTGCCGTAACACCCTTTGGTGAAGTGTATCACGTAGACACCCTGTGTTAGGCCATTGTCCGGCCCAAAGAGTTAACACAGTTTTTGGCGACCACGATGGGATCCCCTTTTGGAGACAAAGTCGAAGATTAATACGTGGCAGAGACAACAACGACGAAATGTGTGATAATGGTGACGATGATGTGCGAGAAATCGAATTTATGATGAGTAGCAAATCGAATCAGTAATGTGCAAGAAATGGCGACCACAATGCGTTGGAAATGGCCATGTTAACGAAAAAAAGAAGAAACAATCATAGCGATAACTGGAATGACAAAGATCGACAACAAGAACGATGGCCGGACCGAAGATGAGCGGGACAACAACCGGATAGCCAGAAAGACATGGTTGTTCGTGCCGAACAACAACGAAGATGGAGACGGCCGGACAATAGTTCGAGCGGTCGGATAGGCCGGAGAGTGACTGGACAGGAGCAACCGGAGCGGCCGAAGTGGCCAGAGAGCGGTCAGAATGGCCGGACAACTACTGAAGAGCAACCGGACGACGATCGGACGGTGACGGAGACGAGCGAACCTCGGCCAAAAACAGACGACCAATTGCAAATTGGTCGAACAGGGCTGACAAGGCCGGCGACAGAGACATCTGGAGATGGATTGGACAGACATGGCCAGACGGGCCAAACAACGGAAAGAGCGGCCAGTATGGCCGTAATAGCCGAACAGTGGCCGGAGTGGCCAAACGGGCTGGATAGACGACCAACCACAACAACCAAAACAAAGACAACACAGAGAAAAAAGAGGCAGACATGCAGAAAATAAGAAGAAGAGAGAAGAGAAATGCAAGGAAGAAGAAGAACAGTGAAGGAAGAAAAAGAAGATGTCATGGAAGAAGAGAAAGGCATGAACAGATAGACACGAAGTGGAAGAAACAGAGACAGAAGAAGAAAGAGAGAGGAGGAAAAGAAGACAGGAAGAGGAGAAGAAGCAACAGTTAACACCAAGAAGGAGGAAGAAGATGCAGACAACACGCAGGAGAAAACGTAAGAAGACAAACAATAATAATAAAAACTGTGTTAACTCTTCAGGCCGGACAATGGCCTAACACAGGGTGTCTATGTGAGACACTTCACCAAAGGGTGTTACGGCAACCGGATTAGACTTCAACGCTTAATCCGACTTTAATAGTTAAGTTACTTATTAGGATCGTCTTTCATAACACGCGTAAGATATAACAATTAAGACAGAACGACAATTAACACAACGAGATAACAACGCTTAAGCTTTCATTAATTAACCGCTCTCTATTACATTGTATCCGGGCCTTTAAATAGGTGTCCGGTCTGTATTACAAAACGGTGCCATCCGCACCTGTTCGGGATCGGTCCGGATCCGGAACGGCATACCGATTCTGGTCCGTCCGTCCACACTCATAGCTTAATTACAACCACATTCCTACTACTTAATTAGCTCTCCGTTTCCCACTCTGGACTCCTTTGCCGGCCGGTAACACATGGCACACCCGTGGGACAGTACCTTGTACGTCGAATCCACAACCGACCCTTGCTATTCTTCGTCCAAAATGTCCAGAATGCTTTGTTCGAGAGGCTCCAATGGTTCATCTGGAAGTGGTTGTTGTTGTTGTTGTTGTTGTTGCTCTGTTGTTGTTTGCTGCGGCGGGTCCGTTGGTGGTTGCTGCGGCTGCTCCTCCGTTTGTGGCTCTGACACCGGCGTCTCCGTCGTTGCTCCCTGCGTCGTAGTGGTCTCCGGTTGACTGGTTCCCGGCTGGCCCTCAGCCGGCGACGGTTCCTCATCACTAAGGTTAACCGTTGTTGCTTCCCGTGCTTTTTCTTCCCGCAACAACCACCAACGGACTCGCCGCAGCAAACAGCAACAGAGCAGCAACAACAACAACAACAACAACCACTTCCATATGAACCATTGGAGCCTCTCGAACAAAGCATTCTGGACATTTTGGACGAAGAATAGCAAGGGTCGGTTGTGGATTCGACGTCCAAGGTACTGTCCCACGGGCGTGCCATGTGTTACCAGCCGGCAAAGGAGTCTAGAGTGGGAAACGGAGAGCTAATTAAGTAGTAGGAATATGGTTGTAATTAAGCTATGAGTGTGGACGGACGGACCGGAATCGGTATGCCGTTCCGGATCCGGACCGATCCCGAACAGGTGCGGATGGCACCGTTTTGTAATACAGACCGGAAACCTATTTAAAGGCTCGGATACAATGTAATAGAGAGCGGTTAATTAATGAAAGCTTAAGCGTTGTTATCTCTCTGTGTTAATTGCCGTTCTGTCTTAATTGTTATATCTTATGCGTGTTATGAAAGACGATCCTAATAAGTAACTTAACTAAGTTGGATTAAGCGTTGAAGTATAATCCGGTTGCCGTAACACCATTTGGTGAAGTGTCTCATGTAGACACCCTGTGTTAGGCCATTGTCCGACCCGAAGAGTTAACATACTCAACATCATTATGGCTATAGGCATTTCTTTACGTAACGAAATATCGAAGTCACCAACGGGGATTTCGACAATAAAAAATTGTTGAAAAAAGGGATGGTGACAACGCTATTCTCACAAAAATGTGAGGAGGGCCACCAATATCCTTTCCCCGAAAAGGAAAACATTCGATTTAAAATCATGTAATAACTTATATACACATATGTATATTATCACATATATACGATCAACTACGTATACACGTGACCACATATGCTATATTAAACAAATCCTTATATTTAATAACCAAAAATGATGTAATCGAGATATGTAATCGAGGCATATACCTCTATGCACACAAGACATCCAAAAATAAGGGTTAATCGTAATACGCAATTGAGGTATTGACCTCTTACGCATACGAGACCAAACGCATATCATTTACAACGAATCGAGGTATTGACCTCATACGCAAACGTAACATATGTTTGTGAACGTAATACGCAATTGAGGTATTAACCTCGTGCACATACGACACTCATCACATATTCAATATACATCCTCATACACATATCTAAACGTTTCATACAGCCAATGAATTACCACTACAACATCATTGAATTAATGAAAAAATCTACATATTAACCATACACGTGATTAGATGGGAGAAGAAAAAATAGACAAAAAAAAACAAGAAAGATTACCGAAGTTCCTTTGTTGATCCTTGTCTACATGAAGGCCGGTCGCACGTAGATCGATCGCCATCAATCAAGAACACAAAAGACAACAAAAGAAACACTAGAAAATGAGCTCTGATACCAACTGTTAGAGACATGAACTAATGTAAGCATTAGATAAGGATAGAATATAGATCTAGATAGAAAGGAGAGACAGAAAGAAGGGTGTTGATCCACTCGACCACCCCCGAGCGAAGGGATCGAGACGAACTCGAGCCTCGATCGGCGTCCCATACCACTGTCGTGGCGTCGAGTTTGTACCTAGTGCTGGCGTGCTCGCTACAAGAGTTGACCCACCACAAGACAGAGTCTCGACGTAGTCAACAAGATGATCAAATGAGGGTAGCTAGGCCTCTTATTTATAGCGATCCCAAGGCCCCCATGCAAGTTCACACTTGGTCTAATGGGTTGTCTCAATCCCGAGGATTTAAAAGTAATCCTCCCCTTCTTTACACTCTCGTTTAACCCTCACACTTATCCACGTGTATAGAATACTACGGTAAATTCTCACCACGGGATATTATATGGTCATGCCCGTAACACATCCCATTATTGTATAATTTGTTTCATGAGCTAAACCGAACCGTGAAACCGTAGCTTAACGCTTTTAACGATTTGATGGTTTTTAAATATTTTTTATTTTTTTAAAAAATTTAAAATTTGTAAACAACATTTTCCCTTTTAAGCTTAATTCTCACATTTTAGGAAAAATCTTTAAAATTTTGAAAAATAAAAAATTATAAAATTTGAATTTTGACCTAAGTTGAAGACCGAAACCAAACCACGAAACCGCGGTTGAATAGTTTAACGTATTGGATTTTTACCAAACAATTCGATTAAATGGTTTCGTGGTTTGGTTCGGTGACCTAAGTTGAAAACCGAAACCAAACCACGAAACCGCGGTTGAATAGTTTAACGGATTGCATTTTTTCCAAATAGTTCGATTAAATGGTTTCATGGTTCGGTTCGGTTCAATTTTCAACGGTTCGATTTTAAACTGGTTCGGTTTGGACGCTCTTAAACCGAACCGAACCATTGCCAATTGTTACTTAGAACACATTAATATATCTTTCTTTCTCTTTCTCATCAAATTGGATGCAATGAATGCAAATTGACGAGGGTTATATATTGTCATATAAATCATGATGCCATGTAACAATTGAGATTTCCTACATGGATAAGAGCTTCAACTTGGAAAAAAAAGAGAATGCTTTTAATCAAGACTTTTAGGATTATAGACATATGAATTACAAGTAAAAATGCAAGAATTGATGTGATGCTACTATTGAAATGAGATGATTATCAATGCCTTGTAAACACCAACAAAGTATACATGAAAGAAATCAAACAAAAATGCACGCTAAGTGACAAATGCCTTAATATAGGTGTATTTCTCCAAAATGTATAAACGAATCCATGCATATTCTACCTGTTTTGTAAGGTTTGTTATGCATACTTGATAATGAAGGAAATAAGAGGTGGAATTATCCTCCTTTCTTTAGTGTCTCTAACATGCTTAATGTGCTTTTTAGCTGAACATGAAGGGACAAAAGGTCATGAGTGATCTCAATAATGAGAAGAAGATTTAATATCTGAAAATGGACTATTATTTCTTCATATAATTTCAATTTCCTTCTCAAGAGGAAGAGACAAACATGCTTTACATGCTAGCGGTTCTAGGGATATTCTACCAAAATAGCCTTAGTATTTTTCTTACATGGTTTGACAAAAACTAGACGTTATTGTACATAGTTGCGCTACAATCTAACACACATCTAAAATGAGGACTTGCATTAAAACATGATAGCACAAACCTATTCCTTACATTAACAAACCCCCTAGAACCAACTCCCTAGGTATGTGGTTTTTAACTATAATTTATGAGATGATGAGGCACAACTTAATCAATTTAGGCCCTTAAAGATGGTATGCCAATCACTCATCAACAATATATAATTAAGCTTGGAAAACATCATGAATTCAAAAATTTAAACGCTATGCATAGGTTCATGTATTGATGTTTGAATATTGAATCTTTGTCTATGTCAAGACGAAAGATGTGTTCACCACAATCTTTTCGTATGTACACCACCACAAAATTCTAGCAAAAGGATAAGGTAATAACATTCTATGAAGCTAGGGAGAAATTGGATAAAGAAAGTATGTGGACATTGTTTTTTTTTTTTCCAAAATGAAGCTACTGTCCCATTAGTTAGGAAGGATTATTACATAGAGAGTCTATAAGGAGACTTATACACACAAAGAAATTCCAAACATATAAGGATAAGACATTGTACATATAGATACATACATAAGAAAGAAACATAATCCTCTCCATGTCTAAATTTAAGTCACATCTCATAACTAAAACATAGTTATGAATTAAATATATACCCTAGTAGTAAGCCATTGTGGGCATGTAAAATGTAGAGGTTGGACAACATGATCTTTAGTCTTGCATGAAAAATGATCAAATACATACACACATACATCATGCAATTGACATTTTTTTCACATATCAAACTTTGTGCTTCAAAGTATTAATATCCCTTCTTAGGAAGGAGATACACATCAAGGAAACTTGTCTACTTAGGTCCCATGGGTCAATATTGGCCTCTCTATGGATTCTAAAAAGATGTTTAATTTACTCTCTCTCTCTGTATATATATGTATGTATGTATGTATGTATGTATGTATGTATATAGTTAAACTAATGTTATTCAATGCCATGGTAACTCAAGTATTGCTATATGGAGTAGAAGTATGGGGTGACATCATCTCTCTTAATGCATGGATGAGATTGAGAAAATTCAAAATATGTTTTTAAGGAGGCAATTAGGAGTTAAATGCACTACCTCATACTAGGATATGCTCTTGGAAACAGGTGTTCGGCCCATATAGGTATTGGCACTCCAAAGAGTATATAGATACATTACAAAAGTCAAGAATATGTTGAATCATTGATTACCACATCTTGCTTGGAATGTTGGATGTAAGCTAAAAAGAATCATAAGAGTAAAATTCTCTCATCCGGTTGAGTTGTTGACATAAGAAAATGGTTCCAAAGATGTGGCGTGGATAATCTTTTAGAGCTTTTGGGCGATGCTATGCATTATGTAATAATGCAAGAAAGGTTGGTGAAATCATTAAGGATGAAGTGGGAAAATGCTAACAAGACAAAGCTAGAATACTACATGGCAAATGTCAACCTTGAATGTTGGTCTCAATATAATGCGAAAATGCTTATTGATCGTATCCAACCTTATCTCATTATTAATATGAGTATTAATGCTCATAGAGCCCTCACACTACTTCACACTCGATCTCACAAGTTAGGTATTGAAGTTGCATCATGGTATCAAAATGTAGCGAATTTGAAGGCATGGTAGAAGATGAATGTCACTTGCTCTTCACATGCACGGTATATAGTGCAATTCGTTCAAGATATGTTGACATATTAAGAGGGAGTTATAACTTAAGTGCCATACTTAAGACACCACCAAGAAAGTTGAGCTCATATGTGTATGCCTTATTCACACATAGAGACTTTGTGCTTCAATGTATGACTACCCCTTTTTAGGGCGGAGACACATATCAAGAACACATGTATACTTTGGTCCCATAGGTCAAACTGGCCTCTTTATGGACAATAAAAAAATTCTAAATTCTCTCACTCACTCTCTCTCCAACCTTGCCCCCCTTTTCGTGATACACTTTTTTCCTTAGTTTATAGGGCCATTGTGGGCATGCAAAATGTAGGGGGTGGACACCATGTTCTTCAGTCTTGCATGAAAAATGATCAAATACATACACACATACACCATGTAGTCAACACTTTTTTTCACACATCAAGACTTTGTGCTTCAAAGTATGAATATCCCTTCTTAGGAAGGAGATACACATCAAGAAAACTTGTGTACTTAGGCCCCATGGGTCAATATTGGTCTCTCTATATGTAAACTCTTTTCCTTTTCAAGAGACAACATTAAAGAACCCAAGTTCTCTCATGTTCAACCTTGTGTAGTCCCACATGAAGGAATTCACATCTTTCCTCCGTGGAAAACCATCAACTTGTCAACATCCTTCCTTGGGAGAATATCATGGTTAGTTGGCCATAATAGAACTCAAAGATTTCTATCATGTAGAGCTTCCATGCAATGTGTTGTGGTGTGAATGCATACCATGATAGGTCTCATCGTGGTTAGTTGCCCATGATAGAACTCAAAGAGTTTTATCATGCAAAGCTTCTACACGATGTAGGAACCTATTGAAGAACACAACAATGCAGCTTCATCAAGGAGTGTTTCTACTCAAAGTCTAGCACATTTTGATCAAGATAGTGTTGTTCTATCATTGGAGAAGGGTCAACATGGAGTTGCCTCAACGTCACTCTTGATTTCACCGAACTTGCTACTTGACCTTAGGCTCGATGTTGGGCCTAGAGTTCACACTATTATTCACTTTTGTTTGAGCTCATTCATACATACACAAACCTAGCAAAATATGAACTACCACCACACACACATTGTAACAAACTTTAAACCTCCCTCATTTACATTCATCTACACCTAGAACACGTATAGCCAAAAACATGAGCACACAAATAATTAAAAGAAACGATGCATTCACCCCTACATGCAACTTTGCACATATACCCACATACATTCATGGATTCAACAATAATTGCACACATACATGCACAAAAATACACAAACACGACTTCCATAAACGAACACACATTTCCACACCTTCTTGGGCACACACACTCTCACTCGCTCTATTATCATACAAGGACTGACTAAAACCAAAAATTTCACAGCATGCATCCATGCATAGAGATGATCTTATGCGCACCATACAAAAAGCCCTCATAGCTAATGAGTGGAAAGTTATTGGGCACATGCATACTATTACATATCATCGTAATTGTTCAACTTCTACAAACACTATAAACAACATTCTCAACCCTGACTTCCTTGGTTTAGCACCCTAGTGATTTTGCTCACATTTCATATGCACGTGCAAGTTTTTGGGGACAAGGCTGTCAATGCGGAAGTGCAAGCAACATTCGTGATGAAGAAGATCTTGTGCATGCACGAGCAAGATAGACACAGAGGGAGAGAGAGAGACACACACACAATGTATCAATTATATTTCAATAGCAACAGTTACAAAAATAACAACCAACCTTTACTAAAGGTTACAAAGTCACTTTATATAGTGACTATCCTAGGGCAACTGCCCTTTATGCTATTTATAAAAATGAACCAAACTTGGGTTGTCCAAAGGGACAATGTGAATACGGCCATTATACACTCGTATTCGACACTCCCCCGTAATGGGCGTATACATGGGTTATCTAAAGAATTACAAGTATATATATATACAAGGTTTATCGAATAGATCGGTTTTGTCAGAGTCGGCAAGATCCGAAGACAAAGGACCGAACCGGTCGGGTCGGAAGAGTTGAAGCCGATCCTCAGAGAACCGATGTTGGTGGTCCGAAACCATCTTGTGCTGTGTGTCCGACTTTAATTGGACCGATTTTTCGTTACGCCCATTTGGTGCCAAAGGGACCGGAAACGATCCGCCGAAAGACACTTGGTCATTCCATCTGCGACATTATCGATTGTGGATATCTTCTCGAGACCGATTTCCCCTGAAATGACGCAGTCCCGAACAAAGTGATATCGAACGTCGATATGCTTAGAGGCGTTGTGGTGAACCGGATTTTTTGACAAGGCAACAACACCCTGACTTTCGCTGTAGACAACTGGAGCCGAGTCGGAGTCGACCTGTCGAAACGTGTGCGCCAACCGACCGAGCCATAAAGCTTCTTTTGCTGCGTCGGACACAGCTACATATTCCGCTTCGGTCGTTTAGGTGGTTTTACACTCCTAAAGTTTTGACTTCCACGAGATTGCTCCATTGCCGAATTTGAAACAGTATTTGGTTGTTGTTTTCCAACTGTCCACACAGTCGTCGAAGTCCGAGTCGGTGTAACCGACTACGCCTGAGGTTGAGTTCGGGCCGAAAAGTATGTCGTGGTCTTTTGTGCCAGCTAGATATCTGAACACATGCTTGATTGCGTTCCAGTGCGATCGGCCGGGGTTGTGCATGAATCTGTTGACGACTCCTACGGCGTGAGAAATATCAAGCCGTGTCGCGACCATCGCGTACATAAGGGAGCCGACTGTCAGTGCATACGGTACCGACTTCATATCTTCCCCCTCCGGACCGGATGTCGGGCAGTCTCGCTGAGATAGCCGAAGGTTGATGGGGAGCGGGGTTGAAGCAGACTTGGTCGAGTGCATGTTGAAGCGTTCCATGACACGTCCGATGTAGTCGGTTTGAGACAAGAAAAGTTTTCACGTATCGCGATGCCGACTAATCTTCATACCGAGTATGTGTCTTGCCGGACCGAGGTCCTTCATGGTAAACTTCAACCGCAGTTTCCGAACGAGTTCGGTGAGCTCTCCGGCATGCCGACCGGAGAGTAGCATGTCGTCCACGTAGATGATGAAGAAGACGGGAGACCCATCTTGAGCTGTTTTGGTGAAGAGACAATGGTCCTCATCACTCTTTGAGAAGCCGACCGATTGGATGAAGTCGTCGAACTTCTTGTACCACTGTCGGGGTGCCTGTTTCAGGCCATAGAGACTCTTCTTGAGTCGGTAGACTAGATGTTCCTGGCCGAATTCCACAAAGCCTTTCGGCCGCTCCATATAGATTTCCTCTTGTAGGTCACCGTGGAGGAATGTCGTTTTGACATCTAGCTGAATCAGCTCTAAGTTGTTGGCGGCCACAACGCCGAGCATGAAACGAAGGGTCGTCATTTTCACCACTAGTGAAAAGATTTCGTCGAAGTCGACGACATATTCTTGTCTAAAGCCCTTCGCAACTAATCTGGCCTTGTACTTAGGGGTGGTCGAGTCGGACGTCTCTTTTAGTCGATAAACCCACTTACATGGAAGAACACGTCGATTCTTCGGTAATTCGACCAAGTCCCAAGTCTTGTTTGCCCGAATGGAGTGCATTTCTGACTCCATTGCCAGATGCCATGTGGCTGAATGGGCAGATGCCGATGCTTCTTCGTAAGACGTCGGTTCGCCGGTGTCGGTAAAGAAAATTCCGGGAGAGTACCTCTCCGGAGGTTGCGACAGTCTCTCGGATCTACGAGGTATGACTGGACTAGTTGCACCGGGTGTCGATGTCGGATGGTCGGGAGTCGAGCCATTCGGCTGTGCCGAATCGGTGGATTCGGTGCGAGAGTTGTCGGTTACCCGTGAAACTGATCTCGTGTTGTGGGCTGGGCCGGCATGAAGGGTTGGCAGTTCGGAAAATATTACTCTTCGGACTTCAATAAGCCTTTCGGTTGTTTTATGCATAGTTGACTCGTTGAACATGACGTCTGAACTTCAGACGATTTGTCTGTGCTCGGGGTCCCGGAGTCGATATCCGATCTCGCCATCAGGTCCATATCCAAGAAAAACACATTTCCATGACCTTGGTTCGAGTTTCCGGCGGTCTTTCGGTATGAGAGCATACGCCTCGCAACCGAAGATCCTCAATTTGTCATAATTCAAGTTATTGCCGTGCCGGTCCATATTTCCTGAGGTATTTGAAGTCCTAGAGGTCTACTTGGCGACATATTTATTATGTGTACTGCCGTAAGTAGAGCCTCCGCCCAGAAGGCATCCGACAGTCCAGAGTGTTGGAGCATGGATACTACGCGTTCTTGAATCGTCTGATTCATGCGTTCAACAATTCCGTTCTGCTCCGGACTATAGGGTGCCGTATATTCACGTCGAATGCTGCGTTCCCGGCAGAAGTTAACGAATTCTTCAGACTTGAATTCTCCTCCATTGTCGGTTCGGAGACATTTTAGTTTCCGACCGGTCTGATTTTCGACCATTGCAAGCCATTCGGAGAAGATCGAGAACACCCGATCTTTGGTTCTGATGGGATAAGCCCACACCTTCCGAGTTGAGTCGCCAATGAAATTGGCGAAGTACGAAGCACCATCGAGAGATTGATGTAGCATCGGGCCACAGACGTCCGAGTGGACTAAATTGAGGGGGCTCGATTCTCTTGGTGTTGATGTCGGGTGTGATGTGGCTACCTATTTGTCGTACTAGCAATGCTCACAGAAATGGTGATCGGAGAAAGAGAGCTTGGGGATGTAACCGGCTCTGGATAGGTGCGTTATGCCGGCCTTGCTGAGGTGTCCAAGTCGTCCGTGCCATAACGATGACACGGGGATATCAACCAAAAATAAGTCAGCCTCTTTGAGTGTGACATATAAAGGATACAAGGAATGTACCTTTGGTCCTCGAGCAAGCCAGAGGTTCCCTTTGTGGAGTGTCCACCCTCCTGATGAAAATCTGGCACGTATGCCGGCTTCGTCAAGTTGTCCGACTGAGATCAAGGGTCTTGAAAGCTTAGGAACGTGTTGAACATTGTGTAGTACGAGTGTAGAGCCTCCTGGAAGATTGAGCTCTACGGTGCCGATTCTGATTATAGCAGAGTGCTGCAAGTTTCCGACTCGAACTCAGTCGGAGTGTCGATCTGAGTATTGCCGAAACTAAGATCGGTGAGGTGTCACATGATACGATGCGCCCGAGTCCAGGAGCCATGTGCTCGATTCCTCAATCGTAAGCAGAACTTCTGATTCGACTGGGTTCTCTATGGACAGTATGTTCGGGTTGGTCGTCAAAATTTCGGCTAAAGAGCCGACGTAGTTGACCTCCTCATGCCTGCTACTCTTCTGATCCGCTCTCTGAGCTTTGTCGATTTTTGCTTTGAGTGCCCTGCAGTCGGCTTTGATGTGTCCCGGTTTCTTGCAGTAGTTGCAGATTCGGTTGTCTCGAGACTTGCTTCCGCTTCGCTGATTATTCGGTGGTCGGGAAGAACTTCTTCCCCGGTTGTTCGATCGGTCGATCAAACCTTGTACTACGTAAGCTTCATCTGCCGAGTCTTTGGTGAAAGACTTTCTCCGAGCTGCTTCAGTCAGGATTGCACTCGTGACTTCAGAGTACTTAACGGCAGTTGTTGAAGCATTGCACACGGTTGTGACGAAAGTTTCCCATGAAGAGGGGAGACTACTCATGAGTATCATTGCTTTGAGTTCATCCTCAATTGCCGTCCCCTGAGACGAGATTTGGGAGCTTATGCTTTCGTACTCATTGAGGTGTGCCTGAACCGAATCGGATTCTTTCATCCGCAAGTTGTAGAGGAGCCGGATCAGGTACATCTTCGTTGCGGCAACCTTCTTTTCATAAGTTTCCGACAGTGTTTTCCAAAGTTCAAACGTTGTCGTGCATGATTGCACAGTGAAGTACACTGACTCCGACAAGTGCATCCGAATCGTGGCGCGGACGATTTTGTCCAGCTTTAGCCACTCGTTTGCCTTGTATGCTTCTGGAGGATTTTCATTCTCAATCGGGTCTATTTGACCCTTGACTATGAGATAGTCCTGCATTTGTTCCTTCCAGAAGTTAAAGTTCGAACCGTCTAACCTCCTTAGACTCATCTCCGATGAGCCGGATGTTGATGCTATCTGCTTCAATTTCGGTTGGTAAGACTCGGTTCGGAGTTGACTACAAACCTTAGTGGGGTGCAGCCAGTCGGCTCACCCGATATCGTTCTAGTCGGTTTTGAACCCAAGTCGGTTTGGTTTCAGATACTTGTTGCTGAACTTGCTCGAAGTGACTCCGGTAACTTGAGGGACAGAACCGGCTGGTCTTCCCGAATGTTGCTTAGTCGGAGTGAGCCCGGTTAGCTTCCAATTGTATGCCGAATACCGATTACGCGAAACCGATTGTTTGGGCCGATTTTGCTTCGGATGATTGCAGCGATGACTCCAACTAATCCTCCCGAATGTCGATCAGCCGAGTGAAGCATGAAGTGGTTGTTGCCGGGAGACCAATCTGCAGCGGGTGGTTACAACAAGCGGGTGAATAGCGTCCGATGACCTATTCGGATGTTGTTTAACTGAATGAAGCACGATTGGGTCGGTTGTTGCTCAAGGAGCTCCCCTCAAGCGGTTACAATCACAGGAATAGAGTACAACCGACTGGCTTACTCCAATTTGTGATTTAACACAGTGAGATGCGAGCTCTTTGTCTTTTTCTTCTCCCTTCTCTGTTCTTCAAAGAAAACGAAAACAGAATGTTGTGTTGTGCGATGACGGCCGGCAGCGGGTTAAAGAACCTCCAACGCTCTGATACCAAATGTTGGGGACAAGGCTGTCAATGCGGAAGTGCAAGCAACATTCGTGATGAAGAAGATCATGTGTATGCACGAGCAAGATAGACACAAAGGGAGAGAGACACACACACACACACAACGTATCAATTATATTTCAATAACAACAGTTACAAAAATAACAACCAACCTTTACTAAAGGTTACAAAGTCACTTTATATAGTGACTATCCTAGGGCAACTGCCCTTTATGCTATTTACAGAAATGACCCAAACTTGGGCTGTCCAAAGGGACAATGTGAATACGGCCATTATACACTCGTATTCGACACAAATTTCCACAACAATGAGAATGACAACATGATCTTCTTCAAACCATCTTACTAATTAAGCTACACTCATCTCCCCGATATCTCAATTTGTTTCTCTTCTTTAAGTTAATAAATAATAACTATTGCACCACACTCTTCATTTTTTATTTTTTTTCCAAAAAAAAAAAAAGGAGTGAGGGAGAAGTGGCTATGAAATTAATTGAGAATAACTAGCCAAAGAGTGAGTAAGAATGAGTATGGTTGCATAGAAGTTCTACTTTTGATCATCTAATTCCCACAATGAGCATGAATATATCATTGTCAATGTGAACAACTCTTAAATTTTGCGCAAAAAACTTTACACATTGTGAGCAATTTCACCCTCCTACATGTGCACCTTTCATGTCTACATTTCATGATGCTTGTTTGTTGATATACTATGTGTGCATGTGCGCATTCATTTCCGCGTGTTTGCAACTTGAGCACCCAAATGCTTCATTGTATGTGTGGGTTTTTCTATGTATGAGCACTTCACCACGTGTGTGAGTCTCTTTGTGTTTCACCAATAACTTGCACAAATGTAAAGGTTGCTCATTAGTGTTGCTTATGATATGGGAAATTCATTGGTACGGCCAGATAGGAAAGGCATGGCTGTAAACATGCACACATACACACATGCTTTCTTTTTTAAGTACATTTTATCATCACAAAACAACAAGAACAACTTGATCTCAAAAGAGGGCGTATGGAGCATCATTTATTCGGTGGTACCAAATGCAAAAATCTATTTCTCCTCAATTCTTTGTATCAATGTTTCATACAACCATCTCTCTCTTATTTATGGTGCATTTGCTTTATGGAACATTGCATGTGGAACCTCCTACTAATAGACGTAAGTTATAAATGGTCAATTCACATGTGTGTATGAGATTCAATGGGGATCAAATTATGATGAGGGATTATTTTGTGACAACCACCAAATTATAACCTTAACTAAGGATCAATTTCAAACCACATAGCTTGATATGCTAGAAGATAAGCTTTGGCCACACTTTCTTTTATCATCTATATGGATGTTTGATATCGACAAATTGACACATTTCCCATGGCAAAGAGATGGCAACTTTAATGAACCATATTGATTATGAGAGAGAGACCATGGAAGACTATCTAAATTACCACAAAAATGGAGAACCTTAATAAATGTCACATGCACAAGGTTAGAACAAAAAGTTTTAGTAGAGAATATATTTATACATATATATAAGGCAAGCAGTTTTGCGGACTTGAGTGGAAAGACGGCAAATTTCATATTTATTACATGCTGATGTATTACCTATAGGGGGTGAATGTGCACTTTGTGCAAACATAAACATATCATATAAGTAGGGAAACACACAAATGAGTGTGAATCTAGTATAGCTTGATACAATTCTTCTTTTACAAAATAATGAATACCTCCGGCTTATAAACCACTTGTTATTAAGTTGGAAGGAAATCATGTGGTAACATGTGGATTTATATAGCTTACAAGTTGTATCAATTTATGTTTTGTTATAGAAAACATTGAACAAAAAGTTGAAAGTTGCAAAAGAATACGAATTCCAAAGGCAACCAAAGTAACGTTCAACTTAAATGAAATTTACCCCTAGTTCGAGGTAGCGTGAATTTTCATGCACATGCATAAAGCTGAAAAACAATGCAACCAAGAACACACTCATATAAAAGGATGTGTCATGTGGACCTAAATTTCAAGACCATCTAATTTTTTTTCAGATCTACTTGACTCCCTCTGCTATAACTATCCCTAATTGAACTAATAGGACACTCTTTTTCTTTTTTGATACCTCGATGACTAAAGGAGAAAAAACAAATTTGTCATGAAACCTTCCCATTTTTTGTGTCTGGTCCTTTTCTCTCTCGAGAAATATAACTCCATTTCATTTCTTCACGAAGTTATATCTTGAATAACCGAAGGGAAGAAGATAGGTAGGTGTGTAAATAGAATTAAAAACTTTGGCATGGTGTCAAAGATTGTGAACATGCAATATAATAATGATTGCTCTTTCCCTTTACGTCTATTGATGTCTATATGATGCAACATTGTTCAATGGGTATGGTTTCAAGTTTCCACCGTGTAAAGTTATTGATGCGCCTTGCAATACCACCATCAAGCCCCCATCAATTGTGTGCAATTCCCGAGGGAACGGTCTTAGGTTGTTATGTTGGGTACTAAATTGGGTTCATGAGTCATGACTCATGTCTATGCATTCAAAGTCTATTTAACAATGACGTGACTATAATACCCTACTATTATTCAAGTATAAAAGATGTGGCTACCATTTTGTACTAGCTAGATTATGGTAATTCCTCCTTTCAACAAACCTTTTATGGTGCTTGAGCAATTAATAGAGCAACAAGTATTCAAAGGCATAAGAAGCACAACTTGAAAAGGAAACCTTGAGTGAAAGTATATTTCCATGGTGACACGTGATCACTCTTGAAACTAACACAATCACAAATTTCTATTTGACTTATGTGAGGGATACCTTTTGAGTATTTAACCAAAACATGTAACTTGTAACTTGCATGATGAGGATGCATGTCATTAAGCATTTTATGCTAGAAAGCATGATTTGACAAATACCAAAGACTATATATTTGAACTCTTTGTGGCCCACCAAAGGATACATATAATATATAACTAGGGCTCATGGTCACACTTCAAATTCATTGATGCCCACCTATGTCGCATGTTGTCTTCGAATGCATATTGAATCTAGATATACTTCATGAAGTGACATAAAGTAAACCCAAGGTGATTCCACGTGATATTTATACACCCATGCAATTATGGTTATAGCAATTGTACATTATACAAACCATGGCATACAACTTTTACCACTATATTTCTTGTCCATTGATGACATGACATGTGATAAGGTAGAGTCGGCCAAATGAGTAGAAGCGTGTTTTGAGAGCAACCCATACCCATAATTGGAGAACTATGCATCCCTCAGGATTGTAAAGCATCAAAAAAGGAAGGATCATGAATGAATTGTGATGGATATTTGCAAGCGACAACATGGTGAAAGTGTCGACACAAACTTAGGGGTCATGGGGACATGTGGGCTCATGGAAATGTCAGTTTACTCACATTCTCTTAACAAGAAAAGATAGAAAGAGGTTCTCAGGGAACCAATTCATTATTTGGGGGAGGGGGATCAATGAGATGGGTTGAGCCCATGGCAAGGATCGAACTTGGATTCTCCCATTTTTATGACTTTGATGCTTCATGGCAAAGAGACAGATAGCTAAGCGAAAACTTGTACCATCACATCTAGCTAGGCTAGGCATGCTTCATATACATACCTACAAAAGCTCCATCCACATAGGGGGAAGAAAGCTTTGAAACTTCTCGAATGTGCCTTTGGGGGCCATCAATAACAACGTCATTCCCAACCTCACGTGGCTAGCTAGCTAGTTAAAACTATGATTCCAACATTCTTGTACATATGGGGCCTCAAAATGGTGGCTCATATCTAGGTCCTAATCCTCAAATACAGGAATAATCGTGGTCTTAATCCGCAATATAGCTACCCATGACCATAACCCCCAAGAAAAGCTCCAATGACTTTGGGTAAGTAAGGTGCGAGTACTCCGATAACCATATCCTTTTATGTCACACCAAGTCAATGACTGTGTCTCATGGTCATAAATAGGTGCTGGGTTCGAATCGCGAAATGGGAGCTCTTGGGATGAATGCTTTTGGAGGTGGGTATCGTATGGCATACATACATATAATGCTATATGTATTATAAATTTATAATATAGAGAAAGAGAAGAAAGAAAATGAAGAAGAGAACATATGGATGATTAGATTGATGCTTGCTTTATATGTCCTACACTCTCCCATTCTCTTCTTTTCTCTTCTTTTCTTCATCCTCCACTCAATGTGGGAAAATGTAGAAGACTTTGTTGAGACAGAAGTAGACTGAGACTGAGAGGAATCATCCATCAAGCTGCTGAGCCTCTCCTCCATAGTGTCAAATTCTCTGATCTATCTCTCTCTCTTTATCCTCCCAGAACCCTACACTTCTTCCTTACAGACAAATGTATATACACATTAACCTCAAACCCTAAACCCTAAGCCTAAGCCTAAGCCTTACGCCCTAACCCTGAAATCCTATTCCCTTAAGCCCTGAACTTTATCACCCACATAAAATTGTTTGCATCCATGGCAAAGAAAGAGTGTGGAGGGGGCTTCAGTGGGTGGCTTCAGAGAGTAAGGAGAACTGGGGAATTCAGTGACATAACCATACTTGTAGAAGGTCAAGAATTCAATCTACACACACTACCGCTCCTCAATGGAACCTTATATTTCAGGAACTTACCAAACCCTAGTTCTTCTTCTGCTTCTTCTTCTTCTTCTTCTTCTTCTTTACGAAGAATTATAGACTTAGGTTCAATTCCTGGTGGGGTAGAAGGATTCTCTGCAGCAGTAGATTTTTGTTACCTTATCAAGCCCATTTTTACACTGCAGAATGTGGCTAAAATCAGAGCTGTGGCTCAGTATCTGGGCATGGTGGAGCTTCAAGACAGTACCAAAAAGTTCGTTTACTTGAACATATTCCGTAATTGGAGATCTTCCATAGCTTTTCTTCAGCAACACAAAAGACTTCATGCCCCAGTAGATGAATACATGGAAACCAGATGCCTAAAGGTCATCTCTGCATCTTGTACAAAAGCTTTTCTAGAAACAAAGTATCTATCTGCACCTATTTCTCTAAGTAATGATGGGTCATGGCAGAGCTCTCCGTGCCAAGTGCTGACTGATACCATTGTCAGAATGGCTTCCTTGCCAGATCAGTATGTGCGAGAAGTAATTGAAGATCTTGTCAATGGTGAAGTAAACCCTAATCTCAAATGCAGGCAAGGAAGGAATGTAAAAGGATGGCTAGAAAACACAATTCTGTCTGAATGTAGCACAGATAGAGCAAGATGCTGGGTTGTGATTCTCTTAACCAAGATGTTAGAGAGAAGTGTGACCTCTGACAGGCCATGGCTTGAGCTCTCTTCGCAATATTGGTGTAGCTTGCTCCACCATGGAGAGCTGTTAATAAATAAAGCAGATCCATCCATGGCAAAAGAGCTAGCACCCAATATAGCTTTCTTAGAAGAGAGAATTGGTGGGAGTCTACATGAGCTAGATGATTATTTGCTCACATATAATTTCGAACCCAAGACACTGCTAGCTCTTGTAAAGCATTTCAAACAGATTGAAGACGTCAAGAAAGAAGAGATTGATGAAGTAGCAACCGAGGTGGATGCGTGTCTATGGAGTTTCATAGAAACTTCTTCGATCTCTGCACAAGAGTTCATCTATTTCATCGAAGCTTTTCCAGCTTCGTGTCGAGATTCTCACGATATGCTTTATGCAGGGATAGAGAGGCTCCTTTCAAGAGTGGGTTTTCGAGCTGAAGGAGATGAAGAAGTAAAAGAAGAAGAGAAACAAAGGCTATGGGGTCTTGTAGACATAGCTAAGCTTAGCGCCCCATGTAAAGAGAGAGCTCTTAGCAACTCCTCTTTTGTAAGCCAACCCCATATATTGGAATATGTATTGAAACAGCATGCAGAGGAGCTGACAAACATGAGCATTGGGGAAGGAAAAGAAGAAGAAGGACAAGGGAAAGATGAAGGAAAAGAGAGGGAAAAGCTTAGCAAGATAATGCACAAAGTTGTCCATGCTAGCCTTAAGCTTCTCGAAGAGAATTCGAGGCGATCGAAAGAGATAATGGAGCTTAGGGGTCAATATGCTGCCCTATTGGAAGGTGGGAGCAAATCCTGTTTCCTCCAAGAGAGTTGTACTGAGAGTAGTCCTGATATCATATTTGATAAGTCAAGAATGAATGGATGTAGTGTTCATGGTCTATTAACTCCCGATGAGGTCGAAGATGCGGCATCCGATACTCCTGCCCGACGATCTACATGCTCGAGTATAGAGCTCGAGCATGAGTATTGATATGTACATTTTTCCTCTTTTTTCTGCCGGATGTTTTGAATGAAGGAAGAGAGCTCGAAAGAAAAGAAAAAGGATCGCAATGATTTTTTCTTATCAAGTGAAGAGTAAGAAAATGGACGGTTTATATGAGCTTTTTCCTTGTTTTTCAAGACAAGTCACCTTCCATCTATGTATCAATCCAAACATATTAGTAGATTTTTCTCGAAAGCTTTTTGTTTGGGGGGATTGGTTTTTTGTTGGATATGAGCAAGGTTGAAATAATGTAGTTTGTACTAATAAGGTTGAGGTTCTAAACCTTGCAAATTTCAGAAGGTTTTAATGCATCACCGTGGTGGGCAATTTGGACCCAGTTGGTCTTTTCCTCATATAATGCAAAGCAGCACAAAAACCTTTTGGCTTTCGTCTTCACACCAAAAGAGAAACCAACAAAATAGTGGTCAAGCTGATGAGAAAGTGTAAGATTATGGCTTATGACAACAATAGTTAGCTCAAGAACAACTTTGTCGATGAGGAGATAGAGCATCATTGACACAAATGATGTTGTTGGTAGTAATGTCTTGATGCAAATGTTTGCCTCATGCACTTACTATATAATATGTTGTTATCACATAAGACAGCAGTTAATGTAGCCTTTGTGGCCCTTTATTAGCTCTTATATTGATATATTGATGTTGCTTCTTTGGAAGTGTACACGCCAATACTATTTTGTTGGTCAGTGAGCACATTTTCCTATTCTTAAAGTGTGGGCATGCACCAAGGTTGACATCTTTAGTCATGACTGCTCATTGTTAGCCATGAGAACTTGCTAGATACTAAAATTCTAGTGGGGCAATGAATTTTGTATTCTTATTCTTGTTTAGGAATAACATAGAGCCTATGGTTTCACTTAAAAAAGATGCAGACTTATCGTACCTTGAACATGTGTTGCCTCTGATGCAATAATGGTCATATATATCTACACACATTTCTATGCTCGACGATAAGGTGTATGCTTATCACATACCTAATTAGTGCTTCCCATAACATGCAATAGTGAAACTTCACTGCCTTCATGTCTAAGAGAACTAGACACGTTATTTGAATTAGCCACGTGAAACAAACTTTGAGGTTAGGTTGATCTTATGAATATGACCGTCGTAAGACCTCAATTCATTGTGGGACAAAGGCACCACCAAAACTGTAAATGTTAATGGATGCCAATATTATTAGTTCTTATTCCTCAAATATCTATAATATTTGTCACTAGAACACCCCCTTAAATTTTCAATACTTTACCAAACACCCATGAGACATTCTTCAGAAGCATGACTAATGAGATTGTAGAGTGTTTTGCGATGTAAACAAAATTATACATTTCTCCATTTACCATAGTTGAACTAAACATCTTTCGTTATCCTTAGTCTTCAAGCTTTTGGGCAACACCTAAAGGAGAAAACAATTTTGAAAAAGGATTTACAAAAGTTGTGTGATGTTTCAGTTTACATCTTGTAAGAGAGTTACACTGAGCCCATGATTGTGGAGTTATCTCTTTTGTCTTCATCAAAACACTAATAGTGTTTTCATGTTTGATATCAGTGGCTTCATGTGTGTGAGGAGCCTACACAGCTCACAAAAGTAATAGACGTATCTTCATCTTTAATATCATTTGTAAGGTTAGTTTTCTTACCATATTCTGATTCTTTATCCTCTTTCTCGGTATCGATACATGATCCTCTGTTACTGTTTCCATGATGATACTCATCAATTTCATGCTGCGTGGCAGTTCTGATTAGTTTTGGGTATCGGTTCATGCTCTCCGATAGTCCAAAATTAATTCCAAGAACAACTATACTATTTGTTAGTTCATTTAACTTAATTATATCAGGTATTATCTGCCTTGCTGGGTTTGTAGATTTATTAAGCACAATCGTCATTGGTTTATTAATAGTTGGAATTCTCTTCATTCCGATGATATTTAGAGGCCGGCCCAATCGCTCTAAAATAGATCTAATATTTCTGGATTTATGGTTCTTCAGATCAAGCCTTGTGACAGAATTTCCATCTTGGATTTGTTTTGCAGAAATACTTAATCTGCAGATTCACATGAGAAACTTTCAACATGCATATATGGGCACGGGTGCTTGACATAATGAAAAGATTTAAAAAATGAGTAAGAGGTTTAAAACACAATGAAATGGAAAGATTTAAAAAATGAGTAAAAGGTTTAAAACATAATGAAATGGTTTTAAATAATGTTCCCCATCGGAACTCTCAGGCAATGCTATGAAGTATGTGATAATCGAGGATAGATTACTAGAGGCATTAAGCAGGCTCGATACAAGGTAAAAATGGCAGAATGTATCCAACCGCATCTTATGACCCCCATGAGCCATGGGTCTCAAAGAGCTAAATCGAGTGTTCAATAAACAACTCTTCTCACATGCTTAGCAAGAAATATGGTGACTGGTTAGACAGGCCTGATAATCTAAGTGTCATAGACGAATGTCCACCACAAAGGGTGAGCACATATGTGCATACATTATTTTCGACATGTAGTGTTTTTACTCTAGAGTAGTAACCCCACTTCTTAGGAGTCACATACAAGATGGTATGTTGATTTGGTCCGATAGGTCAAAATTGGCCTTCTTGTGGACAATAAAAAAAGAATGTCTGCATTGGTAACGAGATAAATACCTTGCTTCCCATGGCTGCATGTGACCTGGAAAGATGATGTCATCCAGATACCCAGTACTTGAAAAGGGATCCTTTATGGTATCCTGTTAATAGTCAACAACTTATTGGCAATGCAATGTTTATTTATGACAAAAAGAAAGTAGCATTATCAACTTTCACTTATCCAAGACAACAAGTTCTGAGTAGGAAATAGCATATTTATCTAAAACAATATCCGAGCTACTGACTCAATGTGGTAAGACTGGACAATAGAAAGCACCATAGAAGTAAGTCATATAAAGAGGCTGCATTACTGGATATCAGATCGACAGATGAGAATGGAAAAAATGGCGAGTCTCATGTGCTTAAGAAGGCCTCGCTCTTCATATGACTCTTAAGAAGCGTGTAGCTTACATTAAACAAACTATATATATTAAAAAACAAAATTCTTTGAGATTGTATAATGTTTCATTGAGAGAATATTTCTAACCTTCCAAACATGACAAAAAAACATGTGCTTCCCCACAACAACTTGAATTGCAGTTTGGAATCATTTCTGATGTTACCTGTTGTCTCTCTTCATCCCTAACCAACTGAACTTTGCAGCCACTTTTGCTGTCAGCTGACTTGAAACTATCTGCGAAATTTGCATTCTTCACTTCACTTACAATCACACCTCACAATTGTTTTTCTGGGTATTGTAGATGCAAATTTTATTTCACTAGATGTTTTTATCATAACAATGAATATTAGCAATCAGCTTAACAATTGAGCGGTTACCTTCCAGGACTGGGTATTATAGATTCAAATTTTATTTCACAGGATGTTTTTATCTTAACAATGAATATTAGCAATCAGCTCATCAGTTGAGAGGCTACCTTCCACAACATACTGGTCCTTCATCATTTTATTGAAGCATGATGCTTCATAGTCGACCATTCTGGCCTCTAAAGCACGTATTTTTTCTTCATAAGCTAGTTTTTCAGCCTCCCATGATTGAGTCTGTGTGATAAACCTGTGAAAATACGTTTTAGAGTAAGGACAGCCCCATACAAAAATTCTGTGATTCTTGGCAGCTAAAACATTACATATCCTAGTGTTCAGTCACTATGTGTTTAAATTGTGCCCAACCATAATAAGACACATGGAGAGTCCAACAATGCATAAGGCAATTGGACAGGATGAATTGAGGGTATAATAAACCCGAATACAGACAAAATCTACAATGTCTTGTAAGCACTATTCTTTAACATTGAGAAGCAAATATTTGCCATGGATGGCAGTTCACATGAAAAACAAGCCAGATGTATAAAAATCCCTCCCCGTGTTTCTCCAAGCTATGGAAAACAATTATATCTAAGTAACTAAACAAATGAAATCTAATGAGACCGAGCTATGCACTGCATACTAAAAAGAACCAACCCGTTTGTAAAGAGAACTGGGTAAACAAAAAGCACGAGTGCTGCAGTGTAACTATGCTCCAAGTTATTAGTTTTAGCATCTCACAAAACCACAACATACCCAGATTTTTGTTCTTCCAATTCCTTTACCAATTTATCATTGTCATCAATAGCTAATGATAGGTTTTTCTCTGTCTGCAACAAAACGATACTTGAGAGCAAACTTCCATATGATTATTAGTACCAAACTTTACCCACAATATTATGCAGACCTTTGCTAAATTCTCAGTAAGTATATGAATTTTTTTGCTTAATGTCTGGACTTCTTTGTCTTCCACCATAGCTTCATCTTGTTGTGCTAATGCCTTTTGGAGCTTTCCAATCATATATTCCAAGTTATTTATACGTTCAAGCAGTACCTTGGAAAGAAGATAGGATCATCTAAATATAGAACTGTCCAACTTCCAATATTTAGAAAATAATATATACCTGTCTATTAACAACTAAAAACATTTTGAAACTTTAAAAGCAGCTTCCGAAGTAACACAAAATGTTTATCTTCAGAAAAGAATGTTACCAGGGAAACCTACAGTTGTAGTTTCCACATAAAGGTCTATATTAATTCTTCTGCTGGTAATGCAAAGTTCTGACATCCCTCACATGACCATCTCAAAAAAAAAAATGAAGCCATCATATTTTGCAGAAGCATACACATCAATTGACTCTCAGGTGCAGTATCTAGTATCCCAAGGTAAGTTCATGTCATATACACCCCTTGAGTATCCATCTTCTAATAGAGCACATAGTGATACATGGTCTCTTACCGACAATCCAATACATTCACTAGAGATGATAAAATCTCTCATTTAAGTTATCAAATAAAGCTGGCCCACCTTTGTGATCCTCACATGTTAGCTAATTTATATGAATTTGGCTATCATGAAAAACTAATTTCTTGATATATAAACGAGAATAATATATACTATTGGTACACGAAAGGAGTGGATCCTACAGCTAACATGGTAAATAACTAAAAAAGCCTGGAAAATCCACTTCATGGATACTGCTTTAGCATAACTGTTCTAGAAAGATTATACAGCATATCTTATGTATTGCCACACTTCATTTGTATGTTTAGCATAATTTTCGTTTCAAGCTATTTTCTGCACAAGGATTTCCATTAAATTGCATTTTGTTTGAGAGCAAACAATTGCAGACACTGCAATAGCTACATTTAAAATAGAAAAGCGACATGCACAGAATGTATCTTAAACTCAGATGGTACCTCTTTTTCCTGATTCATTTTGAAAATAAGATTGCTTTTCATTTCAAGATTCTCTCTACAGTTATATATGTTAAGGAAACCAGGTAAAGGATGTCAATAAAAACCAAGACTTAGCAATTTATATTTCCATGAACTCGGTATGATGGCAAAGTGGCGACTATAAGATGGATATGATGGCTAGATCACTCTCAATTGCATGAGTCGATATAGCAGCAAGCTTTTCTTCCAGGGTAATAATCAATTTATTCCTTTCTGAAAGGTGTGCTGAAGAGTCTCTCATTTGCTGCTCTAATTGACTTATTTTGTCTGCAAAATTTGCCAGCTATGATATTACACATCCACAATGGCACATGCATATTCCATTATCAAAGAAGAGGAAGAAACTTGAGTATATTTCAATGTTGATTGAATAAACAATAATTTCAAGGTAGCTTGAGAACTAACCCACATAAGCATCCTCAAATCCAAGCACTTTCGAAACTAGTCTTGTTAATCCCATCACTGTAATGCTGCATAAGCTGTTAAAAATCTATCCCACATAGCTTCAGGAACCTAAGAGGAACTTTCACCAGTTTAGATGACAGCCAATAAATGCTTGCCTTCTTCCTCTTTCTCCCTGATGCATGAATTTGTCTCATCAACAGCTTGTCTCACAAGAGATGCCTCATTTTCAACAGCTTCCAGTAGAATTGAATGTCTTTCATGTTTCTCCATGAGAATAGCCAGTTCATGTGTTCTTTCCTGAAGTTTACACTCTAAACTGTAATTTGAAAACTGCAGATTAAAAGTTGAAGAAATAAAATTAATATCATCAAATTTTGACAAAAAATACCCTACAACAAGTTCAAAAAACAAGAACAATGCTAATTCCTGCTTGATTGTAACATTAACTCATGCGTAGCTAAGACACAAACACAAGCGGTTGGGAATATAAATGGTCCAATTCCATTAGATATCCAGCAGTAGAAGAAATCAACACCAATTTATGTTTTAAATTCACAGTGACAAGAAAATATGGTCTATGATAAATGTGCACATGGTTTTACACTTCTGCTAATGCCACACCGTTACACCAAGGAAAGGTATTATTGGGCGTAAAGTTACTTTCTGCTGCTATCATGGTATAACTACCTAGACTTAGATGTGAAGATCCAAGTGCTGACCTATTGCCTCTATTCTACCTCTACAATAGATGTTGAATATTCCCATAGCCTTCATAATTCATAAGCCTGGTAATGTAACTTCAGGTTGTGAGGAATTTTGTACACTTTTTCCTAACTAGTTCTACTATACGCATTAGAACTTAATCCAATTAGAGTACCTTCAAGTCTTCCGCCACTTCATTTCTTGAGTCCATCAATGCTTTGATTTCCTGCCTCAGATGTTTAATTTCTGACTCTCTTAAGGATGCTTCACATCTTAGGTCTGAAATCTATTCAATGAACATTCCAAATTTGTATTAATTGAATATTATGATTTATGTGAGAGGCACATAAAGATCATCATAATCATTTATAGCCATCTTACAAGCCAAAATAGGCAGCACAAACATTCCCTTCTAGCATCCCTATAAATATTAATATACTATCTTAATATTGTGCATCAATGAAACTATACTGAATAGATTACCATGTTATTTAAAACGAGATTTCTTAATCAATTGAAAATTGCTTCTAGTGGCAAGCTACCAAAATGAGATGGCAAACAATCACAGATCGTTGAAGGTTCCTTGTTAACCATTAACTGGTATGGGTTCAAACAAGAACAGTGGAATGTAACATTGTTGCTCACCTTTCAAACTCTCCACAATCTCACTATCTAATCCAATGAATGACAGTCCTATATCCATCCATGATGGTAGAATTGACACTAAAGAACTTCCAATTTTTATAGATAGAAATATACTTGACATGTGCTGATTAGCAAAGTAAGGTGGAGACCAGGATAAGTCCTCGAATGCATCATCTGAACAAATGTTTGCTTCAGTGGCAATTTTGTTTTGTTTCCTAAAGAGTCTAGATCCTTCCTTGTCATCATTTCATTTTGTGTTGTATGCACCTTTGGGTTTGTGCTTTTCCATGTATATATTAATGGTCATGCAATGCAGTGCATGTTGGAATCCCAACAATGCTTGAAGGCCCACCATAAAATGCGAGAGCCTGTTGCTCAAAGGGCTACTTGAAATGTTGGTGAACCTCGAAACACTGAAACTATCTATAGCATTTTTTGTGAAAATGCTTTCATTACTCTCTCCCCTCTGTTATCCTTCTCCTATAGAAGTCATGACGAATGTTTGTATTCTTATAGTAGGATTGCACAGGTCAAACATAAGATATACGTCAGTGCTTTCACTCGCGCAATCTTATTCTCTCAAACCTCTTGGAACTCTGTTGGCATGAGATACAAGTAACACGAGGTTAATGACATGAGCTTCATGACAATGAAGTATGACCATGGCATACAAGGAGCAGTACTCTACGGAAAAGAGTATGAGCTCTAGCCTTTGATGACAATTAATATAGGTCATCCTCGTAGTTAATATTACAACAGTAAACAGGAAATAATTTTCCAAGCTTCCAATTTTATGACATATTTGAGACTTGTTTATATTGTTTACTAAGAGACATATTTGAGTTGCTCCACAGCCATTACTGAAGAACACTAAGAGGCCAGGAAATAATTTTACAATGTTCCAATTTTATGACATATTTGAGAATTGTGTATATTGTTTACTAAGAGACATATTTGAGAAGGTCCACAGCCATTATTGGAGTACACTAAGAGGCATACTTTCGTTGCCAATTTACCATTGTTGGAATCTTAGGCACAAGCATTTCTTTCATTTGACCAATTTATCCATTGTTGGATACTCCAACAGAAGGCCAATTTACCATGTTTTCAAGCTTCTGATGGGCTTCTTTTCCTGAAGAGATCTCAGACTGCATTACAGAATAGATCTCGCTGTGTTCGGCCTCCAGTTTCTTATGTTTCTGCAAGAATTAAGTCAACACAATATTATTTTATAATAGGATCCTTCAATCAAGTATAGACATATGACAAAATTTCAGAACATTAAAATCCTTTAGCATTATAGGTTTTCATGACTTCAAAAACAAGCAGTTAAAATAAACAGTGAAAATTAATTCTTTATCATTGATAGGATTTGATGACTGAAAAGGTGCAATCGAAAACAGAAGAGAAAAACATACTACAACTCGATTAAAGAGAGGAAATTTTGTAAACAAAATTCGATTTTTATCGTTGACCAGAAAAGGCAGAATATACCTCCATTAACCAGCCTAGAAGATAATATTATTACCAATATGTACAGTTTTTATAACTAAAATCGGCAGCAAAGAACAGAAAAGTCAAATTACACCTCGATTAACAACCCAAAATCATGCTGAGAGAGATCATTCTTTATTTCATGACTTAAAAATGAGAGATAAGGCAATGTATGCCTCTATTAACAAGACAAAATCCGGCTGCAATGGTAACTATTCATCAGTATAACCATTCGTGACTTGAAATGAGCCGTGAGGAACAGAAAAGACAAGTTATATACCTTCATTAACTAGACAGAGTCTTGTCACAGAAAATATAATTCTTCATCATTGTATCTTTTCATGACTTAAAACAATCAGTTCAGAACAGGAAAGGCAAGCTATACCTCCATTAACGAGAGAAAATCTTGTCGAGAACACAGTTCTTTATCCTATGCACCAGTAACCATCAGGCAAACCATTATGAGAACATCAAGTAACATTTTCCATAAGATTTTTGCCTACAAGTAACCGATCGGCTTTTCTTCTTCAGTTTCTCCTTCTTACCCGAAGATTCTTTACGGAAGAGAAGAGATTTTGAAGCTCGTATTTAAACTTCAGGAAGGAGATATGATCGCCGGCGACCACTGCATTTTCTGATCTGTGGGAAGAAGCTTGGGCCTGAGAAGAAGAAGGAAGAAAAACATAGAAGAGGATTTACAAGAAGGATAAGAAGATGGCAACGGTGATGGTGATGATAAAAACCAAATACAATAAAGCTTAAGAAGAATAAGATGGTGATGGAGATGGCAATTAGGGTGAGGACGACAGTGAGAACTACAACGGTGGTGGTGATGATGATTAATGATGAAGAAATTGATTAGCTCCGAGCCCCGCCTGCAGGTTCACAGGACTTTACCTGATCATCTTCAGAGAAGCAAACCATGGCTGGGAATCAAAGATCAGAAAGAAAGCTAGCTTTCTCTCTCTCTCTCTCTCTCTCCGAGCAGAAACACAATTTGTACGAAGAAGAGATGGTGGGGTCGATTCATTTCATGACAACATTTGGCTCTTCTTTCTCATCATTTTTTGTTTTTTGTCTGTGTGGAGATTCATGCAAAAAAAACAAAAAAATGATTCATGCACCCCAATCTGAAAGATCAAAGAAGGTTTCAGCTGCAACCAGAACTGCAAAATAATGAATGAATGAATGATATGCTTCTTTTCTGCCCCCACAGAAAAACACAAAACAAAAGATGGGCCAAATAATGAGCTTCCGTGTCCTGTCGGGACATCTGGTCGGCCGAACCTTCGTTTCGAGACAGGACACATGAAATCAACGAATAGAATGGAATATAACCTTCCTTGGGCCCAATCCGGAATGGTGCAGTGTCCGCCCGTCAACGAGTTTCGAGTGGCGCCATTATTTCAAATGTGCTCCTTGTACCTCCGGATCGTAAATTATCCACCCCCATCACAAACGCCTTTTCGCGATTGTAAATGTTTGTGATACTTGGCACATTAGTTATAAGGCTCGCATTATTGCTCGCTAAATCGTAATGCTGAAAAAAGATTAACGAAGCATGAAAGTTTCCGAGAGAAAATCTCTCACCGTTTTCAAGAACTAGTAATGTACCTCAAGAAGCACAAGCACCTATCATGTCATAAATCTCACTTTCTTACTTTTTTTATATCTAGAAACTAATGGCTAGCATGATGGAATCCTCTAATCCTTTCCGTTAGACACCCTTTTGTGACTGAACGTTAAAGATTACACTTATTAGTTGTCTAAACCCATTGTCAAGTTGGTGAAGCTTTTTGCCAAACTTACCATTTGTGATGCTAATATTTTTTTCGTATTACAATACGTTCTCGTTTTAGTTTTTTGTTGTTTGTGAAGCAATGTTAAATCAAGGTTCTTGTTTTAGTTTTTTGTTATTTGTGAAGCAATGCTAAAGCAGGACTTTGTACTAACAAGAATTGCAAATTGCAATACAAAAATGTTCAACCAACATAAGGTGCATGATACTGTTGATAGAAGGCATTTTTCTAGAAACAAAAAGACAAGATCTTGCACAAATACATGGAGATCACATTTTGCCTACCAACATATTGTACTATTGTCACAAGTGGATTTTCTTGAAACAAATGATCAAAATAAAGCCTCATATCTCAAAGATGCCAATGCATCAACCCATGTGAACCTTTCTCGAATGCCACACTTGCAAACGCCCATTTACACCCGTCAATAAATTGTGGCTTAATCGCAACCGAATTTTATATATTAGTAGGTTCAATGACTTGGCAAAGATGCTCATTCAAACCACTTACCGGTTAGGGTTATCAATGTAGCCTACATGTCATAAATGAAGCTTATTAGGATGACCTTCCATTCCCTCAATTCTACTGTCAAGACCATTTGCTTAGCACCCATCACCATTTCATCTCGGTCACCATGTGCTACTGCTAAAAAATATCTGTATAACTCTTGCTTGTAAGTGAAAACTGTCATAAGCATTGAGTTGGTAAGGAATGTACAAAGTTTGTGAACCATGCATTCAATCACCTTACGTGACAAGTATGCCTCAGAAAACCATCTATACTAATGTGCATCGCATAATATAGGTCAGGTCCTTATAATGAACAAATTAACAATCAAAATGACCAAGCCCACCAAATGCATGTCTTGCTCCTTCCATCTCCTCCTTCCCTGGCTTTCTATTGACTTTGCATCATCCTCCACGCCCAACACCATACTCTCAAGTAATTTATATATTTTAAAGTAAGACACTTTCTCCAACAGTCTAATCGGGTCTTTCATTGAATAAACCACTACGCAATGCAGGAAAAAAATGAGGCCTCTCATTTCATCTTTTCCAGAACTTGAAGTAAATTTCATGAAAAACACGGCTGGCCAGGTTTTAAATGTATAGGCATGAATTGTATGGTCACTTGTTCAACACAATTTTGTAACATGGACTGCTACACGGTTGGCCTTGAGTTCCCTCGGAGATACATCTACTCTCTCCATAGGAGGAACATTTGAAATGCTGAAATTTGAGTAGGATAATTCCTTCCGAGATTATAAAAGCCATTCTTCATTATATTTCTGCTCTGCTCTATTAGCACCATATGAGAATTGGAATCCTCACATATAGAAGTACAAATGAAGAACATTCCTCTCCATAGTAATAACCATTTCTGTCATACGCCAGACGTCAAAGAAACTCATAGAAAGCATATCGTCATCATCAATTCACAACTATCATATAGCATGAGACATTCATAGAGCAGAGCATTGCCCCGTTGAAGCCCCACCATTTTGATTAACTACAATATCCAAAGTCCAGCTTTGATATCCAGAAAATTAACCATCGAAAAGCCTGACAAAAGAGAGCTTCTTTATGAGATCTAAAACCAGTCTTCCAACATCTACTGGTGTTTAACTACTAAAGTTGGCTTGTTTGAGAGCTAAAACCATCTTGCCAAATCTATTTTCATGAGATCTAATCTAAGCACGTCTTGCAACGTCAGTCACAAAAGGGAAAAGAAGGGCTCGTCGTGCGTCACCAGAAAACCCATCAGAATAATTAAACTTCCTTTTGAAATCCAAGATACGTCTGGCCCCTTCATCATCACACTCTCTTATAAACCTCCTTCTCAGCTTTAAAGCAATGTCTTTGTTCACCGAAAAGCCAGCATCACACTGATAAAACATTTATGCATAAGAATCAAGATGTACCAGTATTGAGATGTGAAATAAACTCACAACAGCATGCTCCATTCATAAACGTAATGCACACACATACCATTTGGTCTATTACTTCCATTGCAGATTTTGTATCCCGATTTACTATATGAGCCTTGATTAACAGATTGTAAGTCCTTTTGTCAGGTTGCAACCCAGAACCAGTCATGAATTCATATACCTTCAGAGATTCTGGAACCTACAAAGACAAATTTGTTATCGATGAGTTAGAGAAGACGAATATGTATTGAAAGTTTCAAGAACTAGAAACTTTATTATTGATGAGTTTAGAGGAGACCAATATGTACTGAGAGATTTCATATACTAGATATGACGAACCTTTTTCATTTTAGCAAACCCATCTATAAGAGCATTGCATGAATGCACATTAGGCATATGGCCAAAAACACTCCTTATGGCTTCAAATGTTTGATAAGCACGATCAATATCCCATACATTCGAACAACCCAGAATGACACAATTGATGGCTGAAAGTGGGACCTGCTGTGTTGCAGCAATGCCTTCTAACTTAAAGTATGCCTGCATTCAGACCCAGAAAATGGACATCACCGTGTTAGATAAACACAAATGGAAACCTTCAAACAGGAGAAACACTCAAACAATAAAATATGAACAGAGCTATCCAGCAAACTTACAAACATAGGGGCTATATCATGCATGAGATGCACAAATATGATAGTCCTACTCATATTATCAGTATGTATGTGTTAACGAAGAGAGTAAAAGAACTGAGTTTGCATAGCAATCAAGTGATTGGCACATAAATATGCAACAAATAGCTCCCAAAAAACTCTCTTTTATATTCCTAGTCTGTTCAACTCAAAAGTGCAAATTTCGCTACCACATTATGTCTGGATATGAAACACATTAAATCACTAGAAACCAGGCTTCAATCACGTTAGAAATCCTACATGTCATAAAAATTAGTCTGGTAAATCAAATTTCAGCATAAATATAACTACATACTCGCATACAGCAATCTGCTGTATGTGCTGCTTAAATATATAACTAAATTTCTTAAACAAAGCAATGAACAGGAGTGCTCATTACCGCATCAAGAGTAGTGCTTCCACCTCGAGCGCAACCCAACACAAATGGCTTCAAAGAGGTGAACGGGCAAAAGACATCCGTACCAACCTCTGAGGCATAATCCTTCTCCATAGCTTGCAATGTTGCAATTGCCAAATCAAGGTCTCCTCCGGTCACAGCTGCATGTAACCTTGCAAGGTAACAAGCCTCACTTGGAGGATTGGCTTGCTTCAATGAAAATAGAAGAACATCCCATGCCTTGGTGGATAGCTGTAGATCGCCAGTTCTGGCGGCCATACTAAGAACTGCCAGTAGAGTACCCTCGTCTAGGGTTATACCCTTCACTAGCCTTCCTTTGCGTCTCCCAAACAACATATCTAATGCTACCAATGCACCCTCTGATGTATCCGTTTCTACACATGCCTGAAGAAGATCTCCTAAGGCTGTCATTGATGGAAATGCATCTCGTTTCTGCAGAAAGAGAAAAATATAATGGCATCAGTCACATGCTAGCAAAATATTTTGAAACAACAGAATACGTGAGGCTTACAAAATAAGTATTGAAGTGCATGTGCATAAGAAAGACAAAAGAGGCATACATCTACACAACATGAGAAGCCTATCAAGTTTGTCAACCACTTCATACCCTACTCTCGACATTAACACCTAAGGGTGTGTTTAGATTCATATAATAATATCCATATAAAGAAACAGTAAACACATAACAAACTACACTAAGCCTATTTTGTCTCCCAGTTTCACAAGAGATGCTGGTCATGTGTATGCACTATGTACCCAAACATTTATGGACGTTTTAATTGCATACAAATAATGTAGACAAAAATGTAAGAGGTCTTACCTGGGCCCATCTAACTAGGTCGGTTGCTTTTACAGCTTGACCAACTCTCGAGAAAGAACTCACAAGTTTACTTATAACTGCATCATCAGGGGAAAGGTCATTGGCAACCATTATACGCACATAATCCATGGCCTTCCATACATCACTATCTCCACGCAAAGCTGTAATTGCTTTGATGCACCATTCAGCTTGCATGCGTATTCCTAGCTCTTGGACACTGTGACAAATTATAGTTTTCGTAAGGATGCACAAATAACTATAAACACCATTTCTTGCTCCACATACCAAACAGTCTTGAGCAAACACAAAGAGTTTCCTGGAGACTGAGTTATACACATAGGAAAGGACATAACTAAATATCATTTGTATAAATTTGTTTTGAATGTTGTGATTCAATGTTCCGCATAAGAACAAAGATATATCTTTATGTGAATATTCATGAGATGACTTTTTGAATAACTGCAATATTGTCATCATGTGAATAAAGGGTATTCATATGAAACATCATTTGCATTGGACGAACCTAGAAAAGATTCAAGTTGTACCATAGCGAAGGACTAACTCACAATAGGAATGAGAAAGAAATGGGGAAAATAGGAATGCAAAAAATATTCATCAAGAAATGTGTTGCACACAAGTTAACAGTATTTTCTATTTTGCATACGCTCATTATCATTTTGACGCTTTCAAAAATTCTGGACAAGCAAAATGATTCCCGTTCCCTTTAGGTCAACCACTGAAATAGAACTTCGCAATGCGACAATATGAAGTTTAAAACTTAGCGAAAGGTCATGACCACATTGAAAACTAATGTCTATTCTGAACTGACTCAAACAAAAGGCAGAACGGATTGACATTTCCCTTTAGCTCAGTAAAAGAAAACGAACTTACCAATGCCACAGATAAGCAGTTTGTAAGTTCGCAAACTTCATGAAATTCTCACACATAGAGACATTCATTGCACTTACAGCGAAAATAGACGATCAAAAGCACCAAAGTCTTTACTATCTGCTGCTGCATTGAAGAGAACATAAAATGTATCCGTGTTTGGACTTAGACCAAGTCGTCTCATTTCTTCAACTCTCTTCATTAAGATATCTACAGGTGCCCCTTTCAGACCCTCAGCTAGTAAAGCAATGTTGCAAGGGGTAACCAGAGGCTTGTTAGGCTGTCCAGTGATAGGATCGATGCATTGCAACCACTCTCTATATATATCAATAGCCTCTTGAAACAACCTTTTCTTGATTCTTTCAGTCATTTCTTTGATTAAACCATGGATGCTTAAGGTTACGCCAACAGGGGCAACTTGTACACCCCTACGAACTGTCGGCATTCCAGGGACGACTGGAGTTAAGGCATCTGTAGAGGAAGCAGCAGTACTCTCATCGACATCATTAGAGGATTCAGTTGAAATTTTCTCCTCTTTAGCTTTACTTGCTGTAGAAGTTGATGATTCATTATTATTATTATTACCATTTTCTGAGGCGGATAATTCATCAGATTCTTGCTGAGGAACCTGGGAAAGAGGAAAACTTGTGTGCAAATTTCTGTGATGTAGGAAGGCATTGCTTGATAGTAGCTCAGAAGAAGTAATGGGGTAGGAAATGATCGAATTCTCAGTGTATTTCAAGGGTACATTCTTGTGAGTGGTGCACTGTGAGGTCTGGAGAAATCTTCTTGCATCAGATCCATTGCTTCCCCTCCTGTGGAAGAGTCTGAGAAAAAGCCTCACACTTGACATTGCTTGAAGACCAACACTAAAACACCTGCTACAGCTACAGCTAGAGAGAGAAAGGTCGATGATCAAGTTCCTGCCATGGCCATTATCATCAGTACACATCATCGTCACATCACATTATCAATGTCAAACATCAACCACACTAAATGACATCAACGCCAACAACGTTACATCACACCATCGTATATCATCGCACATCAATCATCAACATCATCATTATCATCACCAGCATCCGCGCCATCTTCTTCTTCTTCTTCCTTCTACTTTCCCTCTTCTTCTTCTTCTTCTTCTTCTTCCTTCTTCACTCCCTCTCCTTCTTTCTCCTTCTTCCAAAACATCACAGAAGGAGGGGAGAACATCAGCAGAGTAAAAGGGAGGGGCATACCTGGATTTCGTTGCTATTGCTGCTCAGTTGAGCTTCCATCCGAGCGATGCTCTCAGCGATCTGTGCGAGCGCCCCAGATATGGTCGAAAGCAAAAATGGTACGAAAGAGATTAGGCCCTTCTTCTTCGCACTAGGGTTTATGGCCTACCCTCTCTCTCTCTCTCTCTCTCTCTCTCTCTCTCTCCCTTCCACAGAACCAGTTTTTGAGCGTCATGTAAGTAAACTATTAATTTAAGGCCATTTTCTTCTAACCCTTTTATTTGAGGCTCACAATTCTCCTCTCTCTCTCTCTCTCTCTCTCTCTCTCTCTCTCTCTCTCTCTCTCTCTCGGTGAGAAAAACACACAATTGTATAAATAAATGTGTGAAAAAACTCTACATACTTATAATGGACTAGTATGGTCACCCGCTAACTACACTGGTCGTGAGACGTGTTGAATTGCCAATAGGCAAGACGAACAAAACACACCACAAAGTAAATAATTCCTACTTTGTTCTGTCTGTCTGTCTTTGCAGCTCCTCCACTCCCACGAGAAACCCTCCCCACTCCTGGCGTCACCCGCCTTTGCTCGTCTGATCTCTAACAACGACCCACTTCGATAATGCAATCGTGCACAATCAATCATGTGCGCAAGATTTTCCATACCTAGCTTTTCAAACTATGATACGATGTCGTGGGAAAAGGCTTGATGATCCCTGCAACGAGGTGTGACTCCACAGTAGAGCTTCTCTCAAGTTTGGGTGTGGGTGAAGAGGTATCGCGTGTGAACCATGTTCCATAGCTTTTCTTCACATCTTAGATAATATGTTATTCTTCCATGTCATTAAGTATGCACTAGTTAGCACTAGCTTGCTTGGCATGAGATTGAAAACATTGGGTGTGAGATCAATCACGTCATCCCCAAGATTGAGCATTCCCCTATTTTCATAAAATTTGCATGATAGGATCCTAAATTTGCACATCACTTGACAAATTCATGCATCCTACCCGTGATGTGTTGGTGTAATGGTAATGGGGGGACACTCCAACCACTAGGTTGGAGGTTCGAGTCTCCCCACACCAACATACATGTGGTACCTAAAAAGGGCGGTTTGTGCCCGTAAGTGGCGACGACGTAGATGGTGACAGTGAAGGGCACACAGTTTGTGCCCGTAAGTGATGACGACGCAAATGGTGACGGTGAAGGGCGGTTTGTGCCTGTATGTGACGACAACAATGCCGTTTTAGACGATGAAGAAAGGTAAAATGTAGCCTACCTACAAGTTGCATGATGGAACATGGTGCGAGTCTCATCATATCTCCTAGAGGTCATCCTGTGCATGTATCTCACTCGTACCATTCGGTACAACCCTTGATGGACTATGTACTGCTAATAAAACATGACTTCGTGTGAGTTGTAGCCTTCGGGCGAGCCAATGATTAAAAAAAATACTAAAGTAGTATCTCTAAATGAAAAAAAATAAAAAAATTCATGCATCCTATGCTTTGGAATAATGTGAAAGCATTCCTTTATACATCTTACAAAACAAATCTCACTTATACTTAAGATGTTGCCATACTGGTTTAATAAAGTTTGAATACTTATGCCTGCTTGAGTAGTGTCAAATTTTGCACTTTGGAGCATTAGGATTGTGGTCTCCCAAAGATTTCTGATATTTGTGCACAACCATTAGTTTGTACCTACTTGAGAACAACATTGTCATGCTTGTCAAAGCACAACAAATGAAAAATGATAACATTCCCCTGTTACCTAAAAAGGCAATGTTTATAAAGATATCCATGGTTGCGAGTATGATAAGGGGCAATGTTGTATAGGTGGGGTTTAGTATAGTCATGATGTTTGGTTAAATTGTAATTGAAGTCCAAACAAAAAAGACGAGTTAGAAAGGACCAAATTAACCAAACTTACAAGAAAACTATTATTTTAAGCCAAAATTCAAAGGAGCATGCGTAGAATGAGACTTATATCAATTAAAAGTATTATTGTTCCCAATCTTAGAAGCACATACCTTTGGCATGCAAGAGTTGGTTAGCCATATGATAAAGAAGGCTCAATTAAACTCGTGATTTCAGTCCAACAACTCCAAATCCAGGAGCGGAAACACATGGATTTCTTTATTAGGGAATTGAAGGAAATTGAAAAGTAATCATCCCTATCCTTGTGTTCAATGCTAGCTACAAGTTGTTCATCCATGTATAAGAGGAAATTCTAAGTTTCTATCCCTTAAAAGGGACAATGTTAATTTATCTAATCCCATGTAGCCAAGGGTTTGCATAAGTCCATAAAGAAATCGAGGTGTTTAGAGGTGTTTTATGTATATATCCTCAATTGTACTAACTATTTGTTTACATAACATACAACCACATAGTCATATTTATTCAAGGTCGTTCTAATAAGGACTGATGCTTTAAAGGATGAAATGTAATAGATGACATGGGTTTGATTCAAACTTTCTACCCTACACCTTCAAATATCATGGTTGGCAATAGGAGAAGTTTCAATGTTTTGAAAGGGTAGACAAGCAAGAGTGACCCAACATTCGTCGAAGCAAAAGAATTACCTTTTTTGCTCATTCTAAATTTGTTGATTGTGTAAAGAATCGGGAGTGATTATGTGCAGAGGAAGGTGTGTGTGTGTGTGTGTGTGTGTGTGTATGTCAAGACAGAGAGCACGATGTATACAGAAAACAAGAAAATTGTATTAACAAGGAGCAAGAATGAACCAACAATTACAAAGAGGAGAAGGTGATGTAGTCACCTTCTCTCTATGTTCTCTCACTATAACCACCATTTGCAGAAGAGGTGGAGACTTAACTATCTACTAAATATGTGTCATATAACCTTAAAGTTCTATGACACACTAATTACTATACTAAGAGGTGGGGTGTTCACACACTTGAGTATACTAAGGTGTGTTCCCATGCTAGGGAAGTTGAGTTTCATTCTCAACACGCCCCTTCAAACACAACTTTCGGTCGCCGAATAGTTGGTTCGGACTGGTCTTCGGGTCGGCTTTGAATCGACTCCAGCTTTGGCTTCGGATAGCCAGCTCACTCCCGTGGTTGTTCTGCTCCGTTCGTCATCGTGTTAGACAATTCCCTATCCATACTCCCCCTCGAGCTCAGCTAGTCAGTGGTCAAAAGACCGAGGTTCGTCGTGAACTGCCACAACTTGTCGACCCCTGAGGCCTTCGTGAAAATGTCGGTCGTTTGCAGATTCATGTTGATGTGTTGAAGGTCGACATCTCCGGCCAGGACACACTCTCGAATAAAGTGATAATGCATCTCAATGTGCTTAGTTTGAGCGTGGTTTGCGGGCCAATTGGATGTTGCTCATGTTGTCGCAATAGAGGAGAATCGGATCCTTGATGGGAACGCCTAGATCATTCAAGATTCTTTTGAGCCAAACGACTTCACATGTGGCGACGACCGCGCCCCTGTATTTGGCCTCTATGCTTGACAATGCAACTATCGGCTGCTTCTTATTTCTCCACGATATGGCTCTGTTGCCGAGGGAGAAGACGAATTTGAATGTTGATCGTCTATCGGCTTTGTAACCGGCCCAATCAGCATCATTGTACCCTTCGAGTCGAATTGGTGTGGCTGACTTCTAGAGGATGTCGAAATCCATCGTCCCACTTACATAGCGTAACACTCTCTTAGCACAGTCCAAATGAACACGGTGTCTACATAAACTGGCTAAGAGGCCAACTGGGTAGCTAAGGTTAGGCCGAGTGATGGTGAGATAGACAATGCTTCCGACTACCTCACGATAAACAGTCGGCCCACACTCTTATGTGCCGGAATTGGCATGTAGCCTTAGATTTCGATCGAGAGGGGTAGTGACGGGCTTACACTCTATCATCCAAAACTTGTAACGAAGATTGAGTATATAATGACGTTGGGAGATCATGATGCCGTCAGGAGTCCAAATAACTTCTATTCCTAGAAAGTAATGGAGCTCCTTTGTTGTATGTATGGCTGGACTAGCCACAACACAGGTGTCTATCCGACACTTCTCCAAAGGGGTGGTAGGGATAGGATGTTAATACACGCGTATGATAATTACACTTAAGCACAGACGAAGACAAGATTAATCAGCATAAGCAAAACTATATTAATTCTTCGCGCTTTCATTACAAAACATCGGATCCTTTTATAGGCATCCGGCCAGATTACAATCGGTGCTCGGCAGGCAACCGTTAACCGAAACCGAATCGGTTCGGATCCGGATCGGTTACAACTACCGGATCCGTCCCTCCTAATAATTCTATTCCTATTTCTATATTTATCCGATCCGACCTTGCTTTCCCATTTGCCTTCTCTGACCGGCCAACACATGGCACGCCCGTGGGAAAGTGCATTGCACTTCGAACCCACAGCCGGCTTCAGTCTTCCTCCAAATTATCAGGCAAACTCCGCTCCGAGGTTTCAAGTGTTGTTTTGCCTGTGCCGTCTCCGACGTCCGATTGGATTGGCTGCCTTTCCGCATCTTGCTGCTCCGACTCTGCTTCTACCGGTAGTACCGGTGTTTCTTCTGTATCCTGTCCGGGTCTGTCCTGCTCTACCTCCGTTCCGTTCCCGGTTTCGCTCTCTCCGGTTTCCACTGGTTGTGTCCTTTCCTCCCCGGATTCGGTACTTCTCTGTCTCCACTCTGCATCACCCCCGGCATCAACCTGTTCTTGCTCCGGAAGTTCTTCCTCGGGTAATTCTTGTCGGGGTGCGTTGTCGGTTGGGTTCTCTTCAGCCGATCGCTCGCCCTCACTGATGGAGATCGGCGTTGTGCGTCCCTCGGCTTCCTGTCGCAGTCGGTCCTTCTCGTACCCTTCCAATTCCAGTTGGGTTTCGAGCTGCCCGTCATCCAACCTCTCTACTAACCCTCGGATTTCCTTGAGATGCTCTTCTGCTAGGGCATAGAAATCCTCCGACAATTCTTCCCGGATGTTGACGATACTTTCTTCGTCCATTTTATAGAACCCATCTCCGTTTTTCTTCCGATTTTCTGCATCAGCTCGGAGTATCTGCAGTTCAGCTGCCTGTTGTGCCCATTCCTTCCAGAGTTTCTCCGTGCTTTCATTTATGCTGGCCTGAGCTCGGGTACTCCAGCTTGACATGATGAACTTAATTCGGTCAACCCCTGCTTTAGCCTGTTCCGAGGCTGCTTGTTTTTCCTTCCTTATCCGTTTGATGATGTCGGCCATTAACTGAGCTTGAGCTTCAGAGTCGACTTTTTGCTTGTCACAGGTACTCCGCCATTTGTTGATTTCGAAAGTCGACTTCACTTTTTCCTCGTTCCAACTCTTTGTCAGCTCCCCTACTTTCTGCCGAAGTACTTCCATCTCTTTTCTTTGTTCCGACGTCAAGGTCTTCTCCACCGATACTTCTTCCCTTGCTTTGGACACTTCCAAGCGGTTTTCCTTGAGCTGCTCTTTCAGCTTTTCTATCTGTCGGTCGTACGTTGCTGCCTGATTCTTGATGTCCGACGTGGCCTGTTTATAATCCTTACATAGTCGGTCGAATTCCTCCGTCTTCTGTTTTAGGCGTCGGTTCGCCTGATCTCGCAACCGATCATCCCGGTCCTTTTGTTGTCGGAGTTCCTCTCGCAACCGCTCAATTTCCTGCTCCATTCGTCGGCGCAGCCTATCTTTTTCCTTTTGCAGTGTCCCGTTTTCTTCTTGTAGTCGGTCATTGGTGGCTTTGCTTCGGCGAAGGCCTTCCTCCATTCGCCGTCTGTCGTCTTCTGCCAACTTCCGCTGTTCTCTTTCGTTATCTCTCAATGCCTCCTGAGCCTGTAATTCTTCTTTCAAAGTTTCTATTAACTTCTCGGTCTCAGGGCCGGTTTGCACGGCCTTCTCCGTTTCTGGTTCGGCTTGCTTTTCTGATGTCCCGACCGTCTCGGTGCCATCTTGTGCTTGTCGGCTGCCTTCTTTTGCCTGTGCTAGCTCTTCTTGCAGCTCATGTAATTGTGCCCGGAGCATGACCATATCTTTAGTCGTCGTCCTAGTTACTTGTTCTCTTTGCTCCTCCTCTTTCTCCATCTGGTCTGCTACTCCCGACAACTGCCCTGACACCCACCTTAGCCATTGTGCCTTTGTTCTGCCTTCGTTGGTGTGAGCAGGCGTACCTAGCTCCGACTGTTTTTCCGGCTGTTTCTCCGGCCTCTTCTCCTGCTCCGGCGCTTGTTCCTTTCTTGGTTCTTCGAACTCCGCCGCCGTCGGTTCCGGTACTGCCGTCGTTGGTGCAGACGGACCCTCATCCTGTGTCGCTTCTGTTCCGGTTACTGGAGGCGGTTCTTTTGCCCGTTGCTGAGTTCCGTCCGCTGTTGGGGTCGGTCTTGTCGCTCGTTTCTCCTTCCCTTGCCTGGGTGGTAGTATTAACGTCGGTTCGGATGAGTCTTCCTCTGTTTCAGCGTCCTCCGTCGGTGCCACTATTGGTTCCTTTACTGGTACCGGTTCCGATTCGAGCGTTACTGGTTCGGTGTCGGTTTGCCTCTTGCTAGTCTTCTTTGCCAGCTTCTCTTTGCCTTTTTCCGCCTTTTTCTTCTTCATTGTCGGCTGCTGTTGCTGTTTCTGTGGCTGCCGTGATGGGCCTTCGTCCCGTTGCTGTCGGGATGAGTCTTCTTCCCGCGGTTGTCGAGCTGAGCCTTCTTTCCGCGGCTGTCGGGATGATCCTTCTTCCCGCGGCGCTTCTTCTTCCTGTGTCCATCCTGGGGTGTGTTTCTCTAGTATTCGTCGGCGCTTCATGGTTTGCTTCGGGGTAGTCTCCTGCCGACTTCTTTGCTTGTGCTTGATGGGGGACACCGGTGGGACCAACACTGTTAACCATTGGGATATTCCGGACCATGGCTTCTTCCCTTCCACCAAGTGCTTGATCGCCTCTTTCAGTCCTTCGGTGATGAAGTGGAGCCAGTCCACCTGCAGGCCTTCGAATGTCGCGATGACGATCGCTGCTCGGTATTTGGCTATGGCTGCCGGACGAGGGTTCACGAACCCATACTCCATCAGGGCACGGGCCACCTCTCCGAACAGCAGGTCCTCTCCGCCCTGTGTGCGATACGCCTTGCTGCTGAGGGAATATTCGCCGAAATACTCGAAGAATATTTGGCTCGAGGGTAGCTCTATTGTTTGAAGTCCTCCCTCCGAAATCCCTGAAAGCGCTTGTACCGCTCCTTCAGTGACCTCTGCTAAGTCCACCGCTGTTGCCGCCTGCTCTGGTTCCTTGTGTGGTGGAGCGTCAGCGACCCGCAGCAGCCCTCCTAATCCGTTCTCCGTCAGCCATTGTCGCGCTCCGTCCGACAGTGCCATCGCTTCTTCTTCGTTTGCTGCTGCCTGTGGTCTGAGGTCGGGGTGTAGGTGTTCTGCGCGTCGGATCTTGCTGTCTTGAGCTTGCGTTTGCTTGTGGGAAAATTCGTAAAAAGTGAACCCTTCCCCGGTTCTTCCTTTATATAGTGGCGTTTCCCGCGGGCCGCCTTTTCCTGTTTTTCGCGCGTCCCCTGCCATAATTAGGATGTCACTCTTTATTTTTTGACGGCTGCACGTTTCTGCCATAATTAGCATGTCACTTTTTAATTTTGACGGCTGCACGTGTTCTGCCTAATTTTGGCGCCTGCGCATGCTGTGTCATGTATAGTATGTCTGTCCTTTGCTGCCGCGTGTCATGCTTGCGTTTCTTTGCCGCGTGTGTCGAATCTCCTACGTGTCTGTCATTATGACTCCTTGATTGCCGCACGTATTAAGTCCTGTACCTCGGCGCCCCCACGTTCTGTGCTTTAAATAGCTCGTGCCTCCGTGTGACGGTTGTAACTACCTCCTTCATCATTACCATGATTTTCTTGATCTTCTTGTCTTGAATTCTCTTGACCGTAACACCACGTCATCATTTTTTCTTTTTCTTTTTTTTTTTTTTTTTTTTTTTTTTTTTTTTTTTTTTTTTTTTTTTTTTTAGCATAAGCCGCATCATTGTTCGGTTTCCCCCGATGTGTTCGGGTCGGTGCGCACTGTTGTCGGTTCCTCGTCGTTGTTACGCGTTGGTGTCGGTTCCTCGCCATTCGGGTTTTCCGGGTCTTGCTTGAAGGGGTTAGCTGGCATGTGCCCCTTATACGGTTTTAGGCGAAACCCATTTGCCCATTTGCCCACAACTTCTCCTGACAACGTCCCGAGCTGGTAAGACCCATTGTACTCCTTTGTGATCCAGAATGGTCCGGTCCACCGAAATCGCAATTTCCCTGGCATGCTCCCCATCCTTGTCTGGAACAATAATACAGGTTTCCCGACCCCGAATTCCTTTTCGTTACCGCGCCGGTGTCGGTCTACAAAGGCTTTCCTCCTCCTTTGCTCTAGTTCTAGCTGTAGTAGGCTGGCTATTCGATTTTCTTCCAGTTCTAACAGCATCTTCAGCCGGATTCGTTCGGATTCCTTCTCGCTTAACCGCTCCTTAACCTGTATTCTTAAGCTAGGAATTTGGAATTCTACTGGCATGACTGCTTCCAAGCCGAATGCCAGTCGGAACGGGGTCGTCCGGATGCTAGTCTTGTACGCCGTTCGGTACGCCCACAGTACGCTCTGCAACTTCGTGTCCCAGTCGGTCCGGTTCTCATTGACGATTTTTCTAAGGATGTTCTGTAGCGTTTTATTCGTTGATTCCGCTAATCCGTTGGCTTGAGGGTAGTAGGGAGTGCTTCGTTTGTGTACTACCGCATAGAATGATGTCAAACTTTCCACCACCTGCCCGAGAAAATGTCCTCCCTGGTCACTGATCAGCTCAATCGGGCATCCGTACCGACACCATATGCATTCATATAAAAATTTGGCCGTGGACGCCGCCGTGTTGTCCCGTAGTGCCTTTGCTTCTACCCATTTGGTGCAGTAGTCGGTAGCCACTATTATATACCGATTTCTGGTCCGCATTGCCGGTGGCTTAAAGGGGCCGACAAAGTCTAAGCCCCACTTTTGGAATGGTTCTAATGGCAAGACCGGGTGATGTGGCATCCGGGCCTGCTCCGTGGGTTGGCCCAGTCGTTGACACAGGTCGCATTCCCTGCTATACTTAACGGCATCTCTCATGGTAGTCGGCCACCATAGTCCGCTCTGCCATATCTTCCGGGCTGTTGTTTCGCCGGCATAATGCCCGCCTGCAATTCCACAGTGGGCTTCCCTCAGGATCAGATCCTTTTCATCGCTCCGCACTGCTCGCCTCCATACGCCATCTGCCCCCTTGTGATAGAGGGTGTCTCCTACCAAGCAAAAATGTCTGCTCCGTACTGCCATCCTCTTCCGTTCGTCTCGGTCCAGGTTTTCCGGGGGAACTCCGGTGCTCAGGAACTGATGCATTTCGGTTAACCATTTGTCTTCGTCCGCTACTGTGGTCTCCGTTGCCGGTGTCGTCGTGACCTTAAACAGCTCGGCGTCGGGAAATTCGTCCTGCACGCCGTCCCCTGATTCTCCGGATTCTAGTCTGCTCAGGTAGTCTGCTACCGCATGCTGCACCCCGGGTCGGTGGAAAATGTCGAATTCGAATTCCTGTAATAGCAGCGTCCACCGTGCGAGTTTTCCTGTCAGGGCTGCCTTTGAGACCAGGTACAGTAGTGCCGAGTGGTCAACGTGGAAGGAGAACTTTCGTCCGAGCAGATAGTGCCTGTACTTTGTGACGCTGTACACCATTCCTAATGCCTCTCGTTCCGTTGTAGAGTAGTTCCGTTCGGCTTTCGAGAGTTTCCTGCTTGCGTAGTACACCGGCCGATACCATTTCGGTTCCGTGAGTTGCATCAAAACGCTGCCGATTGCTACGTCCGACGCGTCGACGAAGACGTGAAAGCTTTTACTCCAGTCCGGCGGCTGCACCACCGGAGCTTGTGACAGCATGACCTTCAATGCTTGGTAGGCTGCCTCCTCCGTTTCTGTCCATTGGAAAGGTACTCTATGTACAGCAGCATGCAATGGTGTTGCAAAGTCGGCAAGGTGCCGTATCATCCGACTATGCCACCTTATTTGACCAAGGAATCGGCTTAAAGCTTTTGCGCTATTCGGTGCCGGTGCGTCGAGAATTGCTTTTACCTTATCCGGATCTACCGCGATTCCTTCTCGACTCACCACGTGGCCTAACAAATTGCCGCTTGCGACTCCAAAGACGCACTTAGCCGGGTTCAGACTTAATCGGTACTCGCGGCACTTTTCTAAGCATAGTCGTAGGTGATCGAGATGCTCTCCGTGTCGGCTGTAGACGGCGAAATCGTCTAGGAAGACCTGCATAAAACCGGGAATAAAATCCCCGAAGATTTCCATAATTATCCTTTGAAATGTTGCAGGGGCTGTCTTTAATCCGAACATCATCACGACGGCGACGAACACTCCCCATTCCGTCACGAACGCTGTTTTCTCTTGGTCGGCCGGGTTCATTCGGATTTGGTTGTAGCCGCTGAATCCGTCCAGGAAGCTGTAAACTTCGTGGCCGGCCACCGCATCTAGCACTCCGTCCGTGAATGGTAGTGGAAAAGCGTCGGTCACTGTCGCGGCATTTAGTTTCCTGTAGTCCACACATACCCGGATTTTACCGTTCTTTTTCGGGACCACCACTATCGGGCTTAGCCAGGTTGCCTGCTTGACTGGTCGGATAAATCCGACCCGGAGAAGCTTGTCAATTTCCTCCTTCACCTTTGCCGCATAGTTTGGATTCATCCGGTACCGACGTTGAGTGATGGGTTTCGCGTCAGTACTTAGATGAATTTGGTGCTGGTAGAGCTGGGGGTCCAACCCTCGCATGTCTTCGTATGACCATGCGAACACGTCCTTGAAATCCGTTAACAGTGCTACCATTGCCTGTTTTTCCTCCTTCGGCAATTCCTTCGCGACTTTTACCGATCGGGGTTGTTCTGTTGTGCCGAGGTCCACCTCTTCCAGCTGAGATGCTTTCACCCTTTGGGATATCGTCATTTCTCTTTCTAGGGCTTCCTGTGCTTGGCGTAGTTCCCGGATCGCCACTTTGTCCGGCTCGTCCGGCATTGTGATGTACGGTTCTACTGCTGCCGTGATATCCACCTCAAAAAGTGGGACGATCTGTGGGTGTTCCTCGAGGTACCGATCAACTTCCTCATCCGGTAAGCCCTGCAACATGTTGATGCTTTCGGCATATAAAGGGGTTGCCTCCTTGCTAGTGAGCACCCGTGGTTGCGTGGCTACCCGTACCTTTGTTTTCCCTCGTCGGAACGTGATCATATTCTTTTGCCAGTTTTGCTTGATATGCGCCGTTCGCAGCCATGGTCGTCCTAACAGTAGGGGATATGCGCCTTGTACATTCAGCTCTAGTACCACGGCCGATATTCGGAATACGTGGCCTCCTATTGTCACTTCCAAGTCCCGGATAAGACCAGTTGGTCGGACTGAGCTTGTATCCGCCATGCGTAACCAGAAGGGGCATGGTTCCCACTCCTGGATGCCTAGGTCGTCGCATGTTTGTAGACTAATGACGTTCACCCCGGAGCCTCCGTCAATAATTGTTCCTGGGATCTCCTTTCCTTTGACGATTGTCGTGATTGCTGGGCTACTGGTATCAACCACCGCTGGGCCTTCCTCTGGGTTGGAGAAAAATGCCGGTGCCGGCATCGGCGTCGGTTTGCTCACGGCGGCTTGTAAGTCTGCTGTAAACCGCGGCACCAACTGCAGTAACCGTGCCAACGGCAGCACGATCTGACAATCTTGTAGTGCTTGCCATGTCGGGTTTTCTCCTGGCTGTACGATTTCCTCCTCCCTTGGCATCTTTTGGTTTCTTACTTCCGCCGCACCTTGTTCGTTGGCTTCTTTGATCCATTGTGCCGCTTGTTTTCTGATTGCTTCCTGGGCTTCCCATTCGGCGGCCTTCCCCTTCGACCGCGTGGTAACCTGCTGTACTTCAGCTGTCACCATGTTGACTGTTGGCTGCTTGTCGGCTGTTTTGCTTGGGCATTGATTACTGTAATGCCCTTCTTTTCGGCAGTAATAACAGTACACCCTGTGCGTGTTGCTGGATTCTCCTTTTTCCCATGTTTGGGGAAGGGGCATTCCCCGGCTGTTGTCCTCGGTTTTTCGGTTCTCCGGTGCCGCTACTGGTTTGTCATTCCTCGTTGCCTCCCGACGCTCCTCTCTACGGAAGAATCCACGCCTTTGGTTCCGTCGGAAATTCCGGTTCCCTGGCCGCCTTTCTTCTCTGCGTCGCTCGTATTCCGGGGATTCGTCTCGGTCGTACCGGTCCCGGGGGTAGCTATCCCTTCGGTTCTCCTCTCGGTCGTACCGGTCCCGGGGGTAGCTATCCCTTCGGTTCTCCTCTCGGTCGTAGCTGTCGCGTCTTCTATCGGGGTATCTGTCGCCGCGTTCTCGTCGGTAGCGGTCGTCCCTCCGGAATCGATCCTCTTCCGGGTCCCGATTGCGCGGTTCTATGTGTCGGACCGGTGCCGCTTGTCGAGTTAACAGATTATACTCGCATTGGTTCGTTGTGTGGGCGCGAGAATTGCATATCATACACTGTGCGCGCAGGGTGCAGTCAACGGTCGAGTGCCCTGAATTTAGGCATGTTGTGCATTGTAGGGCTTGTCGGAACCGGAGGTCCTCCTCCTTCGGAAGCGCCTGGTGTAACGCCCCCATCGGCAAGAAGGGGCTCGTGGTGTCCATTTCCAGGACCCGATCAATGACTTGGTCCATTGTGCTGGTGCTGAAATCGATGATTCCACACATCGCTCGAAGTGGGTCTTTTAATGCAGCCAAAAAGACTGCCTTGGCCTCCTCTTCGGGTGGTGCTCTTGCTAATTGACTGTGCAAGGTCTGGAAACGAATGATAAATTGTGGGACCGTCTCGTTTTCTCCCTGCCGAGTGGTGTAGAATTGTCCGACCAATTCCCTTTGTTCCACTCGTCTATGAAACAAGCGTAAAAACTGGGTTTTCAATGCCTCGAACGTGGCGAAGCTGCCTGGTAAGTGCTTGTCGTGCCACCGGGCCGCCGGTCCTTCTAATGTCATGCCGAATTCGGCGACTTTGGATCGGTCGGCCTCGGCCTCCGTCAGTCTCTGGGACACGTGGTTGGCTTCCCATGTTCGCAGGAATGCATACACATGTGCCTCTCCGTCGGGCTCATCCCGATACTTTGGGTACGGATACGGCATCGTGTCGTCCCACTGATTCTCCTGCGCTGGTTCCTCCGATGTCGGTCTCCGCTCGTGCGGTTCCTCCGCAGGTGGTGTTGGTATCCGCTCCTGCGGTTCCTCTGCGGGTGGTGTTGGTATCCGCTCCTGCGGTTCCTCCGCGGGTGGTGTTGATATCCGCTCCTGCGGTTCCTCCGCGGGTGGTGTTGATAACCGCTCCTCCCTCCTCGGCGATTGCCGGTCACCGAACTCCCGAGTTAGTTCTTCCTCTGGCTCCGATGTGGCTGAGTGATCCGACTCAAAGGGGTTGTTCCCGTGGCTGCTTTTAGAGCGGGATCCCACGCTTTCCCCGCTATCCGAATCCGCCTCTAATGTTGCAAATGCCGCTGCGTCCCCGTCGCCGCCAGCGAGAGTCTGTAGTAGTGTCTCCGCTTCTTGGAGGCTGGTTATGCTACTGCCTTCGTCGGAAGCTTGTAGAACCTGGAACTGCAGTGCGTTTTCTGCGATTTGCCGAAGCGTTGTTGAGAATGACCGATCGCTCCGGATCTCGTCGACGGCTTGCTGCAGGGCTTCCCGTCGTCGCTGCCGTTCGGCGTGGCGTCTCCCTCTTTCGGTGATGTGGTCGTTATTTTGTCTAGACATCCATCCCCCGGTTGTCCTCTGCACTCTGCAGGAATCGTGGTCGCCAAAATAGTGTTGTATGTATGGCTGGACTAGCCACAACACAGGTGTCTATCCGACACTTCTCCAAAGGGGTGGTAGGGATAGGATGTTAATACACGCGTATGATAATTACACTTAAGCACAGACGAAGACAAGATTAATCAGCATAAGCAAAACTATATTAATTCTTCGCGCTTTCATTACAAAACATCGGATCCTTTTATAGGCATCCGGCCAGATTACAATCGGTGCTCGGCAGGCAACCGTTAACCGAAACCGAATCGGTTCGGATCCGGATCGGTTACAACTACCGGATCCGTCCCTCCTAATAATTCTATTCCTATTTCTATATTTATCCGATCCGACCTTGCTTTCCCATTTGCCTTCTCTGACCGGCCAACATCCTTCATGTCTTTCGTTTCGAATTGGTCGGAGAATAGCTTTTTGATATGTTTGATATATGCTAAATGCTCTCCTCCAATGTCCAAGTCATTCACATATATTAGGATAAATACTTGTCCTCTGGAGTCACTCTGGATGAACAAAGAATTGTCGGACTTGTACATTTTAAAGCCGATTTGGTGAAGATATTGGGCTATCTTCAAATGCCATGCTCTAGGTGCTTGCTTGAAGCCGTAGAGGCTTTTTAATTCGGCAAACAGCAGTCGGATGCATACTCAACTTTAATCCCAAGTGGTTGTACCATGTACACCTCCTCATCTAATTTGCCTTGGAGAAAGGCGTTCTTGAAGTCCATTTGATGGAGGTGTCACCCATTTGCTACTGCAAGCACAATCACAGTTCGAATGGTAGTCATCTTTGCCACCGGTGCAAAGGTCTCTTCATAATCAACCCCATGTGTTTGCGCATACCCTTTTGCCACGAGCTAGGTCTTATATCGATTGACAGTGCCATCAACATTGTGCTTCACCTTGAATATCCACCGACACCCGATTGCCTTTTGGTGGGGTGAAGGGGGAACGAGATCCCATGTCTCGTTTTTGGAGGGTGCTTGCATCTCCTCATTCATCGCTTCGACCCATCATGGGTCTTTGTGGCTTCGGAAAAAGTTTTTGGCTCTCGGATTGTCGCCACCTTCATCATGATTGCATAATGATATGCCATGTGGTCGTTGTAGCCGAATCAGATGAATATGTTATTCTCTCGAGTGGACCGACGTGGTTGTTCACTTGTCTTCGTGAACACTTTCTCGACTCCTCGTATCCTCATGATAGGCACATCCAATTCACCATACTCACTGTCGAGTTGGTGAGCCGATTTGTTTCCATCGGAGGCTTTGTACTCAAGCATTTTGACCTTCCCTTTGTCCAATTTCGGACTTGGCCATGACGTGCTTTGGTCACTTGGAGGCTCTTGCGGTCCACTCAACTTGGTTGAGATTGGACTTTCTTTTGGTGTGAGCCTCAGTTGATCATCCTCCTCTGAGTCTATTTTGATTGGGTTAGATAGAGCTGAGTTGACTGTGTACCAGGATGCTAATTCATTGAATACAACATCCATACTCACTCATACCTTCTTGGTAGAGGGGTTGAAGCACTTATACCCCTTTTGTTCGAGCGAGTACCCAAAAGGATACAATTCTCCGATTTTGGATCGACCTTTTGTCGCTTTTCATTCTTGATGTAGGTTTGGTTGCCCTCTTCGCCAAAAGGGACATTTATGACATGCTGAATAGGGTGGGTTGTGTCATCCCCTATTTCCACATAGCTGGGTCGTTCGAGTTTTTGCAATTCTCAAAACCAAACATTATGAGACGTCAGATGATTGGATGCACCCGAGTTGACAAACCATACATTTTCCGAGTTGGAGGTGTTTGTACGATATTGTCATCAAATTCACTCTATGTCACATCATGAACATTCTGCCACGATCGTTGTAGTCGGAATTTGAGGCATAGTTAGTAAGTTGTCAGCTTGTGAAGGCTGGCTGGCTCTTCTTCTTCTGACACTCTGCCCCGTAGTGGCCAAATTTGCCATAGTATCCACATTGGACGGAGTTGTTTTGTCGGTTGGGTTTGGCATTATTGCTCCTCTTTCTTCCAGACATACAACCTCGCGTGTTTGCAACGTCTTGTTAGTAGTAGAAGTTCTATTCGCAGGGTTGTTCTTGGTTGTGATGGCCTTGGCCGACTCAACCTCTTCTTCCACGACTTTGTCCCCTTCCTTCATCCAAGTTCGAATAGAGCATTTGTCCTTCTTGCACATTGCTCTTTGTTCGAACGTGATTTTCTTCGACCGGTAGCATATTATATCCCGCGGTGAGAATTTACCGTAGTATTCTATACACGTGGATAAGTGTGAGGGTTAAATGAGAGTGTAAAGAAGGGGAGGATTACTTTTAATCCTCGGGATTGAGACAACCTGTTAGGCCAAGTGTGAACTTGCCTGGGGGTCTTGGGTATCACTATAAATATGAAGCCTAGCTACCCTCATTTCATCATATCTTGACTACGTCGAGACTCTGTTTCGTGGTGGGTCAACTCTTGTAGTGAGTCCGCCAACACCAGGTACGACTCAACGTCACGACAATGGTATGGGATGCCGATCGAGGCTCGAGTCCGTCTCGATCCCTTTGCTCGGGGGTGGTCGGGTGGATCGACACCCTTCTTTCTCTCTCTCTCTCTCTCCTTTCTATCAATCTATCTTTTATCCTTATCATATGCTTACTTTAGATCATAACTTTAATAGTTGGTATCAGAGCTTATGTTTCTAATGTTTCCTTTGTTTGTTTTTGTCTTCTTGATGGATGGTGATCAATCGATGTGCGGTCGACCTTGATCCAGATGGCGATCAACAAAGGAACATATTTGATCGTATATGTGTGATAAATATACATATGTCTATGTTAGTTATAACGTAATTTCTATTATTATCGAATGTTGTCCTTTTCAGGGAAAGGATCTTGGTGACTGTCCTCACATTTTTGTGAGAATGGCATAGTCATCATCCTTTTTTCAACAATCTTTTTTATTGACATCCCCGTTGGTCACTTCAATTTTGTTACGTAATGAAACGATCATAGCCACAATGATGGTGAGAATGTAGGGCTTGACCCACTTCATGTGAGGTCGCTCCTAGGACACACATATCCAACATCCTTCCCTCACTACATGGATACAATGCCACCATGAGATCATTCTTACGAAAGGCATTCGTAATGACGTAACCATGTAATGGGCCACGTGGACCTACTATGAAAAGAGGGCTCATTTGGCTTGACCATTAGGTTACACTTTGGCATATGCCATCATAATTATGAGACTTGAGGTTAGGTAATGTACCAACATAGTTTGTGGTAAACGAGTGGGAAATAAGGACTCTTGACATATGTGTTTCTTTTTAAAAAAACATACATGAGCAAATGCCTCGCATATCTCTTGTACGCATAAAACATTAAACATGCAACACGAGCAACCTATTTGGTTAGCTCAAGTGTTTAATGTATTTGTTCTCGAGGTCTCGAGTTCAAATATGACCAAGACCATACAACATTATTGATACATATGACTATAATACATGTTTAGACTTTAGGTCTAAGTGCACTTCGAGGTCCTCGTAATAGGACTTAAAGAGCCAACATTATTGATACATATGACTATAATACATGTTTAGACTTTAGGTCTAAGTGCACTTCGGGGTCCTCGTAATAGGACTTAAAGAGCCGAAACCACATACGTGGGCACAAAAACATAGTTTATTGTTAACATTTTTTTCGTGTATAAACTATTCATGACACGAACATACATGGTTGAGCCTCGGGGAGCCGCCATGAAAAAAATTGATATAGAGATTAGGGAAAGACATTCATTTGTCACCCCCATGGTTTTTAAAACACCTTTGTGTTACCATAGTAACCTGATCTTGAACCTCATCTCATACGTCTAGAGGGGTATTGACGTGAGATTATGATATGGATTAATGTTGGCCCATGATATGTTTACATCACGACTTGATGTTATGACTATTTGTCTGACCTTATCCTATTTCTTTGCCAGAAATAATCATTCAATGGCTCAGAATAACGACCCGATGTCATCCGCTCAAGCGGAAGGAACTTGAGGAAATCCTCTTGGAGCAATCTCCATTGAGTCGTATTTCTTACACATACAAAATTTCCTTAATTCAACCGCTCATCAGATGTCCGAACTTCTGCAATCTCAAAGTGCTCTCGAGGCATGTGTCATTAGTTTACAACGTGACTCTAATAGACCCGATGAGCGTCAGGGTGAACCATCATTTGTCGTAAAGCCATTTACGGGAGAAAAAAAGGAAAGAACCAAAGAAGCAATCTGCACGTGGTTGGGCTAATGGGAGTCTCATTTTGTGCTCTATCCTATGCCAGATAGTACAAAGATTGCATATGTCGGCCGAGAACTAGGGGGTAAGGCTGCCGCCTGATGGTGTGGGCTCCGAACTTTGGGGAAATTGCCTGATACCTGGACAGATTTTGTCATAGTTTTTAAGGGCCAAATTTTGCAACCTCCCTCTCAAACCGAGGCAACACAAGCTTTAATGAACTTCTCTAGTAGGAAGTTTTCCTTGCTAGAAGACTATGTTCACCATGCTCGAACCCAAATCCAAAAATCGGGTCTAGAAGGGGACAATTGGTTGATAGCTTGTTTTGTCAATGGCATTCCCAATTCGGACTATCACTGGATAATACATGATAAGGATCCAAAATCCTTCGAACAGGTCGTTGAAATAGTTCTTCGCTATCAACGCACTTCGAAGAAGGATCATAACAAACCCAACGAAGCACACGGGACTAAGCAATCGCAATTCGCTAGGAAACGCAAGACACCCAACGAATTCGTGGATTGTGATTGTAAGCGACAACATCCTTTTTGCGTATTCTGTAAAAAGAAGGGTCATACAAAAGAACAATGTCGAGAGCTCCAACGGAAAGAGCACGGCAACAAAGCAAAAGTTGTAGACCATAAAGGTTAGATTCCTAATGTCCTTGAGGTCTATACGCCTCATTTAAATAATTGTGAATGTTCTTTCCCTCACTATGTATTGGGACCCAATGATTTACTACGTGCAAACGGGTATGTCAATGGATCTCTCGTACAATTTTTGTTTGATTTGGGAAGCTCACACAATTTTGTGAATGATTGTCTGGTTCATATATGGGGAATCCAACCCATCGTAAGTGATCACACCTATAGGGTGCACTTGGCTGATGGAAGAGTACAATACATCAACGGGGCGATTCATTCATTAGGAATTTCTATTGATACTTATGTAGAGGAAGTAGACTTCCATGTAATGAATCTTTGTACCACTGATGTAATACTAGGTTATCCCTGGTTTTATAATAAAAACTTTTCTTTGTCTATTGATTGGGTTCGTCATTCCATTTCCTTTGTACTAAACAATTGTACTCATTTTATTCAAGGTGTAAATAAACAATCCCTTTCGATTGTTTCCTCTCCATCAATATTTGAGTTATCTTGTTCTTCTTTATTTTATTGTGTACTTGATCCGAACATTCATGTTACAATATTGATAACATCTCAGGTCAATTGACATATTTTGAACAACAACAACTCAATAAAATCTTAAATGATTTTCATGATGTTTTTCCGAGTGAACTACCACATGGGTTACCTCCTAAACATAATATAGACCATCGTATAGATATAATTTGTACCTGGCGTTGCACCAATAAGTATACCTCCTTATCGCTTAAGTCGATCCGAAGAGGATGAGGTATCTAAGCAACTCAAGGACTACTTACGAATGGGTTATATATGTTATAGTAAATCTCCATGGGGTGCACCTGTTCTCTTGGTAAAAAAAGAAAGAGGGCACATGGCGTATGTGTATTAATTATCGACGCTTGAATAAAGTGACAATCAAGAATTCATATCCATTGCCCTGGGATGACGATCTAATTGACCATCTCCAGGGAGCTCGGTATTTTACGAAACTTGATCTCCGTACAGGCTACCATCAAATTCGTATAAGTGAGGACGATGTTCCTAAAACGACATTTCGTACGCGTTATGGCCATTATGAGTTTTTGGTTATGCCTTTTGGTTTGACCAATGCTCCGAACACATTTCAACAAGAAATGAATGACATTTTCTGAGAACAACTTGGAAAATTTGTCATTATTTTCTTGGATGATATTCTAGTTTATAGTCATACATTAGGAGAACATGCTAAACATGTCTGTTTTGTTTTGCAAACATTGCGCGATAAGCAATTCTATGAGAAGATCTCAAAATGCGAGTTCTTCAAGAAATCAATTACTTATCTTGGACATCTCATAACCGAACGAGGAGTTGAAATTGATCCTTCTCGCATCGAGAAAATCAAACTTTGGCCTACTCTTCGGAATATTCGAGAAATTCGATCATTCCTTGGTTTTGTCGGGTTTTTGCGAAATTCCCTTTGTAATTACTCCCAATTGACGATGCCGTTTACTGATCTTCTAAAAGGTCAAACACGTAAGTCTACAAAACCTATTGTGTGGAATGCTACACTAGGCCTCGCCTTTAAGGAACTCAAGGACCTGGTGTGCAAGGCTCCTTCGCTTCTTTTACCTGATCCTTCAAAACCTTTTGAAGTTGAAACCGATGCAAGCGATTATGCTATAGGTGTTGTCTTATATCAAGATGGTAAACCAATAACATTCGAGAGTAAGAAACTTGATTATGCTCAATCTCGGTATACGGTTCAAGAAAAGGAATTATTTGCAGTTATACATGCGCTCAAAAGTTGACGCCTTTATCTTTATGGAAATCTTTTTGTGGTAACTATGGACCACAAGTCCTTGAAATATTTTTGTGACCAACAAAACCTAAAAGGTTGTAAGGCACGATGGGTTGAACATTGTCGAAGTTGCATCCGTGAAGTTAACATGCTTAGCTTCACTGAAATAACATCAAATCTTTATGATCACCTTCGAGGAAAGTATCTTGTGTTAGGAAATAGGTCCCTCCAGATGGGAAGTTGAGAAGAACCGTGTTGATGAGCACGGCCTCGGCCGAAACCGGAAATCGTGGAGATAGCCAACCCGAAAGGCTAAACTTGTAAATAGTCGAAAGGTTACATTAGTATATAAGCACTTAGGGCAATCATGTTATGTGTGTGTGTTATTGTAAAGTTACCGTTGACGAGGTTGTTGCCTCCGTAACTGTGAGAGTGAACGAGTGTGAGTGGAAGCGTGTGAGCTCCATAGCCGCCTGTTGGCGAAGCAGAATCTCGAGGTCGTTGCCTCTGAGATCTCTGATTGTATTCCTTTCTCTCATAGTGTTCTGTTTCGGAGTTTGTGGACTCCATGTGGTTTTTCCCAATTCGGGTTTCCACGTTAAAATCTATGTCACTCTCAGTTTCTGTATTCTGTTTTTTCCTTTCCTTAGATTGACTATTATTCCACACACGCGAAACCAATTGTGGCCGGCAACAATTTAACTTTCATCTTGATGACAATTACTTTGCAAAATATTGGGCAAGAGTTGAGTCTGGAAAAGACACCAACACCTCCTCGAAGGAATCCTTCCACATTGCTAACGGTCTTTTCTACAGTAATGGGAAGGTTTGTGTTCCAGATTTGCCTGAGGTCAAAAAGAGAATTCTTTTTTAATGCCATTATGCACCCTCTGCGGGGCACCCTGGAATACATCGTACACTCGTTCTCATCTCCACTCAATTCTATTGGCCTAAGATGCGTCATGACATACATAACTATGTGATTAAATGTCACCAATGTCAGGTTAACAAAGTTGAGCGACTTAAAGCTGCAAGACTTTTACATCCCTTGGACATTCCCAATAATAAGTGGGAAAGTATATCCATGGATTTTATTGTTAGCCTTCGTCGCACCCAAAAAGGCCATGATGCCATCTGGGTTGTGATTGATAGACTAACTAAAATGGCCAGATTTATTGCTACTAAAACCATGGCAACAACTCCTGAATTGGCTTACCAATTTGTTGACGAGTTATTTCGTTTTTATGGGTTACCAATGGATATCGTGAGTGATCGAGATCCAAAGTTTACTAGTGACTTTTGGACGCAAGTCTTTAAGAAGTTAGAAACTACATTGAGCATGAGCTCCACGGATCATCCTCGATCTGATGGACAGACAGAGCAAGTAAATCAAATTATTGAGGACATGCTTTGAGCATACGTCGGTGCAAAACCAACAAAATGGGAATGTTATCTCCCAAATTTGGAGTTTGCTTATAACAGCTCCAAGCATACGTTGACGAGATATAGTCCGAGGACATGCTTCGAGCATACGTTGGTGCAAAACCAACAAAATGGGAACATTATCTCCCAATTTTGGAGTTTGCTTAGAACAGCTCCAAGCATACGTCGATGAGATATAGTCCTTTTACATTGATGTATGGTTTTCAGCCACGAGCCCTGATTGATGTTAATATACATCATGATGAGTTGCGAAGTACGCAAAACTTTCTTTGGGATATGCAAGATATGTTTGCATATTGCACGAGATAATATAAAAACATCTCAAGATAGAGCGCGTTTTTACGCCGATCATAATAGGCAACCTCGTGTATTCAACCCTAGACAGAAGGTATTTTTATGTGTACCTCACAATTCTAAGACATTGTCTACGGGTAAGTGCACTAAGTTAGCCCCACGGTTTTGTGAACCTTTTCAAGTCCTCAAACGCATTGGTTCATCAGCCTATCGTCTCGCTCTTCCCGATGGCATTGAAATTCATCCAGTTTTTCATGTAAGTCGTCTAAAAGAACTTTTAGGTTCTGGCGACAATATAGTTACAACTGAAACTCTGGTTACTTTAGAAGAATTATCTTCTAAACCACGTGTACTAGAAATAATTCTCGATGTTAAAACAAAAAAATTGCGTACTAAAATAATTCGAGAATTTAAAATTAGATGGATGGATAAATCTATCAAAGATGTTGGGAACGCGAAAATACTCTTAGAACTAACTTCCCTAACTTTCCATTGCAAGAGTGCAATGTTTTAAAGAGGGGGAGTATGTTACGGGCATGACCATATTATATCCCGCGGTGAGAATTTATCGTAGTATTGTATACACGTGGATAAGTGTGAGGGTTAAATGAGAGTGTAAAGAAGGGGAGGATTACTTTTACTCCTCGAGATTGAGACAACCCATTAGGCCAAGTGTGAACTTGCCTGGGGGCCTTGGGTATCGCTATAAATATGAGGCCTAGCTACCCTCAATTCATCATATCTTGACTACATCGAGACTCTGTTTCGTGGTGGATCAACTCTTGTAACGAGCGCGCCAACACCAGGTACGACTCGACGGCACGACGGTGGTATGGGACGTCGATCGAGGCCCGAGTCCGTCTCGATCCCTTAGCTCGGGGGTGGTCGGGTGGATCGACACCCTTCTTTCTCTCTCTCCTTTCTATCTATCTACCTTTATCATTATCATATGCTTACTTTACATCATAACTCTAATATACAACCTCCAACATGTGAAACCTACACCATTAACGTCACAACAAGGTGGGCATTAGAGATAACTCTACCATCCCCCCTATAGAAAAACTTGTTGATATTGAACTTGTATAACAAACAAGACAAAAGCAACAATTAGCCGTCAAAAATTACATTGCTTTGTCATTTTGTGAGATTAATCAATTAAACCTTCATATTTTAAAGATAAATTTTCTGAAATACACTAATAATAATAATACCTATTCAACATGTACGAATAAAAAATGATATACTTTTAATCATATATAATGGATACAAATAAAGGCAAGAACGTCAATTAAACAATAAAAGAAAATTTATCATTGGTTGAGGGTTTCCCACGATTAGTTGCATGTTCTAAGCTCAGGACTTTCTACTTACGTCTTTGGTTTCTTAATTAGAGCCTTAGGCATAAAAGACACATGATCCATAATTTAAGGTAAAGTCAAATAGAAATTGGCTTTGGCATCTAATGTTGAACAAGAGATACGATTCACAATTATGGTTCTAACATGGTCGTGGATTGTTGCTTATATACATGTCTTGTACATTCATAATGCTTGTAATTTAATAATTATCTTTTCACCTTCATTAGTACGGTGTACCCATGTATAATTAAGTGAAAAACATATATTACTATGCTAATATTTCTTAAAATTTCCCTATTTACATTATATATATACAAACAATTTTTTGTGGTGATAGACATCAACATGCCATCATGTTAGCTCTTTTTATATGTAGATAAATTTGCACACTAGAGTTGATTAGTATCGCCCATTGAGAGAAGTGAATTTGACCCCCTATTTCCAAAAATGACAAGTTTTCTCATGTTCACAAAATAGAAATAAATGCTTCCACCTTCCTTTCCTTGCAATAGGTAAGTCAATAACTTTGCCCCCATTAGGTTTGGGACAAATAGGGTGGCAACATTCCCAAGCTTAATACCTTCCTTACCTTGGGTTGTCTCTAGCAAGTATCAAACGCAATCAAACTTATTTTCTTGTAATGGCTAGGTGCCCACAAAAGCTCATTATTTCACCCCCTTGGATTTGGGACAAATACGACAATGACACTTACAAACTTAATACTGTACCTTGAGAACCCGATCTTAAGGTGTCCTTGGCAAGCATTGAGCTCGAGACCTTGTGGCATTGAATTAGTCTTTAAACCAACTCAAAAACTTTACAAGGCTAACTCTTCCATTAACAATGATGGATGCTCACTAAAAGACAAGCAAATATTATTTTTCATATGGCAGTAAAGAGAGGAGAGCCTCTTCAAATTAGAGGCTCTAATTTCTAATTCGATTTGATCGTCTTGAAACCCTTCAAGGTTCCATCCATGTCCGCACCTCGAGTTCCTCAAGCCTCGTGTCAAACATAAACACAAACTTTAAATTTCCACAAGGTGAGAGGATGTGTTGGAATAAATTTTTGATTTGCTACAAGTTTACTCACCTTACTCAATAACTTTGCTAATCAATGAGATCTGGCCAAGCCAACCATACTTCGGTGCTTGTCCATAAAGTCATCAATGATGTCACGCTCACACTTCAAATCGTGGAGGGCTCCTTTGCTTGAGCAACGTATTTGATATCAACCCACTTCAAATCGTGGCGCGAGAATTTGCGCACACAAAGTTGATCCACAATCATTCATAACTCGAAGCAGATTGCAAAAAATCAATGCATAAATGGGAGAGAAGTTCAATTGGGCACATACAATTAATTGGGACGAGGCCGGGCTTGAGCCAATGGATGGGATGTGGATTAAAAGGCCGGGTGGACAAATGAACAGTTAAAGGTGGAAGAAGAGGAGGGTCCAACGGTTAGGTGTCCAAAAGGGAGATTGGTCATGGGGAATCGGTGACCACTCGAGCAACAAATTGTTACTATCGAAAAGCTCCAGAAAATAGAGAAGGAAAAGAGCAGCATTATTTATTAATTTAATAAATGAGACCTCGAAAACCCGGAAAAGAAAAAACGCTTCCCAGAGCCGTGCGCCGACGTGGCAGACAGTGCAATGCTGACAAGGCCCAGACTTCTCACGAGTGTCTTTATAAATTGACACGTTCGCGCGCTGGCGTGGCAAGACCACATTTGTAGGGAAAAGAAGACGTTCAGAATTAATAATAATTAGAACAATAAATTCGAAGAGCTTTTTACGTGAAGACACTTTGCTATATGTACATACATATAGCAAGCAAGGAAGGAGGGGGTATTTTGGTAATATTTGAAAACCTCCTTTGCTTTTCTCGTTACGATCGGGTGTGAGCATATATGTATATGATGGCCCCCATGGTTTCATAGTGTCAAGACTCGAGAGTCGAGACTAAAGCTGTTCTCAAACAAGACCAACATGGCCACTTCTTCGTCTTTGCCCTTCGTCCACCACATAGTTTTCTCATCAAAGATTGTGTTGCTACATGACAACGGTTTGTTGTGATCGATCCTTCCATGTCCTTTTAGCCCTAAAGTACGCTTACTTTTGTCTTAAGGCATGGTTGGTAGTGCAACCTCGATGAAAATGGGGGAGTATGTATGTGACATACACTCGTTGAAGGACGGAAACTTCAGGCGGACAGAAGTCGTGTTTGGGCTCTATTAGGTAGTCCAAAAGGAAAAAATAATCATTCGATACATCGCACCACCATGCTAGAATAGCAATTACGTGCTTTTGTCGGGATGCTCGGTTCACGGGGCGAAAAACCGAGCGGGAAAGGAAATCCCCCCGTTTATTATGACGGAAAACCGGCCTCTCGATCGTGTCGTGCGCCGGCATGCCGACGTGGCAAGAAGGAAAACCGGCTTGCTGACGTGGCAAGGGGCTGCCGCGTCGGCTCGGGATCTGCACTTTTTGGCGCTTTTTCGGCGACAAAGTGAATAAAGACAAAACAAAAACCCCGCCAAAATAGAGGAGGAGGGCGGGCTCTTTAAATAAATAAATAAAAATATAAATAGAACTTTTTTATTTATTTTCGTGCAAAAGAGCGAAGAAAATAACAATAAATGTGTGTGGGGGCGGGGATTTTACTGTTTTTTTTTTCTCTTTTTTTTTTTTCAAGATCGTCGATTTCCCGCCAAAATAGGGGTTGTCGTAATTCTGCTAAAATTCGAAGAAAAGACAGAAAGAAAAAGAGAGCAGGATTTGTTCTTGAAGCTTCTTCTTCTTCTTCTTCTTCTTCTTTCCTTTGGAGGCTCGGCTGTCTATGGCGTCTCAAGAATTCTTTGGCTGCTTCGCCAAATCCTCAGAAGCCATGGCTCCTTCTCCTTCTCCTCCTTCCCTGCAGCCGCTCGACTTCGGCCTCGATCTCGACTCCTTCCTGCTCAATGATCATCCCTCCCCCGATGATGGCGACCATCTGATCGTCCCCCCATTTCCTTCTTCTTCTTCTCCTCCTCCACCTCCTGCTCCGAATCTTGGTAGAGCTCACCCACCTCCTCGCCATCGCCGATGTCTCTTTGGAAACTCCTCCTCCGCTCCCCGCACTCGGATTTCTGCAGCTGATTCAGCTCATCCGGGTAGAGATAATGGACCGGCAGAAAGAACCATACCAGCTCAGCGACTCGATGCCAATGATCCATGGAAGAGAACGTTGCAGAACGACAGCAAATCCAAGAAGCGGGGGATGTACAATTGTGGTAAATGCGGACAACCTAAGCGAGGTCATGTCTGTGTAGGCGATAGTCCTTCTAACTCTTCCATTAAACCTGCAATTGCGGTATCTACAAGTCCACAAAAACAAATGGCTAAAAGATTTCACCAGTACTCTGAAGATACATCTGAAGACCACATTTTATCGACTGAATTCGTTCATAATTCCAGTCCTTCTGCGCCAGTTGCTATTGCTGACGTTCCGTCGGAATTTATGGGTCGTCACCATGGATCAGGTCGAAGCTTACTGAAGAAACGAAGTATAAACTTGTCTTCATCTCTGTCCTTCAACTCATTTATGGCTCCAGCTGCTTCTAGCTCTGCTACGTCTTCTTGCTCTTCAAACGAGAGATTCAAGCGCACAAATTCAGAAATCGTACAAGCTTCCCCCATAACATCTGTTATCAGCTTATCTACAGATAGGTAGAATACACTGTCTCCTTGCAATTATTAAATTTCCTATCACATGATTCCTCAGTTACTGTTTCTTCTTCTGGATCCTGTTTACGTTCTGCATATACCTTCTTTACTATGGAAATGAAATTTGCGGTCATTCCGGAAACTCAACCAGATAGATAGATACTCGCGACTAACTTCTTCAATAAGTACATTTGCGAATCTATGATCATATACACACACTCACACGCTCAATTACTCTGCTATTTCTAAACGATGACATTTAACAGGAGATCTGTTAATAAACGAATTCTCTGTTTAATTGGCTGAAATTTCATAGCAGTTATGTCCCAGAAGTATGCAAACCTCAGAAGGATGAAGAAGAATCAATGCCACTGTCATGTATGGTTCAGATCCTTTCTCGGTTACATCCAATCGATCTCAGTGCTGCAGGTAGTGTATGTAGAAGATGGAGACAGTGTGCTGAGTATGCGTGGGTCGCAATTCGCCAGATTCAGCTCAACATTTCTTTATTTTCTACTGGAAACGATAATTTGGATTCTGGAGGTTTTCTTTCTACCGTTTTGAGGAAATGTCCAAACCTTGATGAACTCACTCTGATCGTATCAAGGTGAAAATTAACTTCAAACTATTTTGAATTTCTTTTTTGTTCAATCTATACTATGCGCACTCTTCCTGATTCTCCCATGAGTGTTTAATACTGCGAAGTCCTTACACATTATCTGATTCCATCATGAGAATTTGGTGCAATGAATTTACTCTTTATTTCGTCAACCTATACTGTACTCGTGCTGATTCCAATATGTAAATTTCGTAATGTGAAATTTTCGTTTTGTTCTATCATTTCTATACTTTTCTGATTTTACTATGGAAGTTTTGCCCTGTGAATATCCTACGTCTGATTAACAGTGCCCTTTTCTTATTCTCCTAGGAATGTTTAGCTCCATAAATTTCATTTTTGTTTCGTCCTTATTATACTCTTTCTCATATTACTATGAAAGTGTGCTTCCGTGAATCTCTTTTAGTTCGATCTATTGTTTTTTTGCCTGTACTATCAAAGCTTTGTGCTAAGAAAAATAAACTGTTGCTCTTTGCAGCGATGTACGAGATTCTTTGCTCAAATGCATCATTGCTTTAAGTTCTCGGCTTTCGTCTTTAGAAATATGTTTAGCTCCTGAAGGTGTCAACTCTATAACGGGGTAAAAATCTAGTTGAATTTTCTCACGGTTTCGTAATAGATTGCTAATTATATGTCAATTGACCTGATGCAATGTATTTTTTTTCTAATTGATTTACAAACAGAGAAGGAATAAGGAACCTTCTTCGCCATTGTAAATCTTTGACGTCTCTAAAATTAGAAGGATGTGGAAATATGTTTGAAGTTGAGCTTAACAGTGCATGCCTAGAAACACTTTGGCTCACTGGATGCTCCGAGATCAAGTACATGGTAAGAAATAATCCGTTCTGGTAGCATATAATATGAGCATTTTAATGAAAAATTAAGACATCTGGAATAACGAGGAGAATCATCTTAGCGTGTGATTCTGAAATAAGTGTTGAGGGAATAAGATTATATGATCTCGCAACGTTTTCACAAGATTACTAATTTAATGCAGTTCTTGAATGACATTAAAGTACAGCACTTTTAGAAGATTAACTCGGCCGTTACTGACTGACATTAACGTACAGTGCTCTTAGAAAATTAACCCCACACTTGTTTACAGTAGTCAACTACATAATGCGCTTAAAAATATTTCAATTGGGACCCTGAAACTGATCCTGGCATGCTATGGCTTTCAGTTTTTGAATTGTTCAAGGCTTTCGGAACTGAGCTTGGATTTTTTGCCATACGGAAATCAAACGAGTGACACAAAGACAGATACATTGGCAGCTATAATGAAGAACGTAGGGAATACAGCAAAAGGATTGAAACGTCTTCACGTGGCATCTCATTTGCTAGATGATCGTGTGGTTCATGCTCTCTTGAGTTCAGGGCTAAGGTCAGTCAGTGTCTTTAAGATTCTAATTATACTTTTTTACTTACATCCACATAAATAGTTAAATGTTTTATTGGCTTAACTGAAATATCTTTTTATTACTTACTGCCTTGAATTTAATTCAGAATTTATCAATACATTGATAAATAAGAGAAACTTTTTGTATGCATGTCACATCCAACCATTGATTGATGTTTTGTGGAACAGGTCATTATCCATGCTATCACTTACCTTTGGAGGTGGAATAACAGATAACTCTGTTGCAGCAATTGTTGCAAACTGCCAGAGGCTAGAACTCCTGGATTTGAGTGGGTATGCATGCCTTGCCATTCAAAATTTTGTACCCAATAGTTTGAGAAATCTTGCTCCGTTTTAGGTTCTGTCAAGAACTACAAAAATCGATACCTTTTGAACCTTCAACATCTTTCTCTAGTTTTAATGCTTTAATGGACTACAAAGGAGCTCCTTCCAAAGAGCTATGGATGCCATTATTAGTGGTCCATTGAGATGCAACAACATTCACTTTTCTGTTGTGCATTGGTGGAGAGATGGAATAGAATTTCTTCCATTTTCCCCAAGAAGCCTGCATTGACATATTTCTTCCTATTTGTCCATGATTCTCAAATGTCTAAATATTTCTGGCTTCAGACTCCAGGGTGCTTATTTAAATACATTATACATATGAAACCATTTTGCTAAATCAAACTCAGTAATGTATTCCTAATTTGTTTATTATTTTGTCTTTTCATCTATCTTTTGGTTATTTGTAAGGTCAAGTTTTCTTTCTACTAAACCTAACACTTCATTGTCCATTGCAGATCAAGTATTAGTGATAAGGCTCTCCAGATGATCAGTAATTCGTTCTCTTCAACATTGACAAAGCTTTTGTTGGCTCTTTGTCCAAATATCTCCCATCGTAAGATAAACAGTCGAGCTGTTACTCTTCTATAGGATTTCTGTACTTACTGTCATTGTTTGACAGATGTATATTAATGGCATTGCAGTTGGATTGGAGATGGTGGTTTCCCAGTTGCCTCGATTGCAGCTCCTTGATTGTGGAAAGGTGATAGTTGACAATTGGAATGGAATGAATCAACCGTTGGTCGAAGTAAATGATGACAACGACGCCAATATCGACTTGCACAATATACACAGGAAAACTGGAGTTTGTGTATTGCAGCTCTATCATCTAGAACTTGAGAAACTAAGCTTATGGGGATGCTCTGGACTTCAGGTTTGGTTTAGTGTCAACTATCTCAATGGCGAATAATGGTGTTTTTTGGCCCTTCATTTAGTTATGTATTAAGTTGAGTTCTGAATTGGCAGGAGCTAATTTTGGACTGCCCAAAGCTTGTGGACCTTAATTTGACAAGCTGCTCAAAGTTAAAACCTGGTGCGTGTTCCCTGCTTTCTGTATGTGTATTCTGAAATGCAGACTACATTTACATCCTAAAAAATTTTAGGACAAAACTTATCATCCAAACTTTGGGATTGATATGACCGAGATTTAAGTCTGAATGTGCTTATATATATTTACTTCGATTACTTATGTCTTTTTTGCAAGCTTGATTATTTTATTGAGCATCATTTTTGCAAGCTTTAAAAGAAACTTAAGAGCATTATTTATGGTGTACAACAGATGGGTTCCAACTGCATTGCCCATCATTGAAAGAAGTACACGTTGGTAAGTGTGGAAAAGAGTGCGTGGACAAGATTCAGTATCAGGTAATGTGCTTGCTAGATTTCTATGTCATTTTCACGTAGCGAATTACTTATTTTACATACATTGTTTGACTGTAACACTAGTTTCTTAAACACATTTATCATATGTATATATATGTATAGAGTTCTAAAATATATATCACATATAATGTATAAATATATGCAGATGGATCATGGTCTTTTAGATCCGAGGGTCATCTGGCGGCGCCAAGCAGATGGGTCAAAACGAGTGCAAGCACCTTGCATAGCTGAGGAGCCATCAATTTGTTCAACACCCTGAAAAACTCGTTATCCTTCTGGTCTATCACACACCGAATAAACCAGAAATCCTTCTTTGAAAAGCCAATATATTTCTTCCATTTACAAGAGCTAGCATTATTTTTTGACGTCATAAAATAAGGAAAACAATTGGTGCTGCTGCAAGTGATGAAGTCTCGATTAGACTGTATAGAGGGTGACCCTTAAATATGTATATATACATATACAGATACATATATATATATATATATTTATTGAGGGTTTTGAATAGAATTCTCAATTAGAATAAGGAAGAGCACACTTCAAACAGTGAATCTCTGATTACTTTTGTAAGAGTTAGTTGATCATTTAATGATCTCTAACGAAGTAAAAGCCTTAGTTCCTATTGCATTGACTTCTCTGTTAATGCAGGTTGAACAAAATCAAGGCAAGAGAAATAAATTCTAGTCTTGTTAGGTAAGAGTGTAATTTTTGCTCCTTGCTCTTGCTCCTTCTATGAAGAAAACGAGTACTGTATTCCCATTAAATTCATCAAGAGAAAATGAATACTTAAACATTTCAATCCCTTTTGTGTCTTCAGAAACGATTCATAGCAAATGGAACTCCCGAGGCTACATAACTGTTAATGTCTTAATTATAAATTTGTATACGCATTTCCAAGTGTCATATTATTGAGGGTATGCTTAAGCATGGTGCTCTAAAATACGGTAGAATGTGACTTTTTTGCTTTGAACCCGAAAAGATAAGACTTATTGTGAAATGAGTATGTTTTTCTTCAAAGTATCAACCTCATCTATTTGTACACTTGGCTTATTGGAAGGAAAGCAAATGTTCCATTTCACCAAATTCCACAGCCTAGTATTTTAGTTAATTTATAAAATTTGTTCTTTTTGAAAATACACTATTGTTTTTGCCTCCTTAATCCAATTTTGCTTCCTCTTCTGTGTACACATGCTATACTCAAGTTTACCAGGGAATATATAACAGTGATCCAATCTGGAACCAATTTTTATGTGTTAGCTTAATTAAATATAAAAGAACTATGGCTATACGTATTTTCCACAACATTGATATTTACCTTCAATCACTCTTTGAAACTTACAGATTGAAAAAATTTCCAGTATGTAATCAGCAGGTTTTGCATAGTTGTCAAAAACTGGATTGTTGATACTGGTACACCAAGAATCATGCTCATAAGAGGATAGAAAAAATTCGGCTCAATTAATCATTGCTTCAATATGTGGTCCCTGTTAAAGTTATAAACTATGATAACTCCCTATATGAAAGTTACCATGTTCCTCAGTGTCTCAAAATTCACAATTGCCGACATCCAGCATAGACAGTCTCAAACATCGTTGAAGGACTGTATACAATGGTGTTAATGATAGGAAGGGTATTCAAGTCATCCTATTTTTCAGTGGATCGTCTTTCAAAATTCACATTCATCTAAAGGTGAAACCACTGTTTTTGGAATCATAAACCTAACTACTTTGATGTAGCATACAAATGAATAGGGTTGATAAGGACCTTAAGGGGAAGGCTATGCATATTATGAGCAGCTAAAAACAACTATTCTCAGAATTATGTGGAGTGAAGCACGCGAATCCAAAAATGGGCAAGATGCTGCGGTGCATAGCCAGCTCCAAAACAAACAAATAAGTAGAATCCGTAGTGAAGGGCCGGCTCTTCCCGTTTTAGCTTCTATAAACCATTTGATTATGCTCATCAAGTAAGCAGTGTCAGTTGAAGCTTTGAGCGATTTGGCTGTGTCTCAACAACTTGAATATGAACCATGACTGCATCAAGCACTTTGTATTCCTTTGTGCCATCCCTTTTGATGATCTTCTGCTGTTCTTCATCAATCACCCAATCAAATGTTTGTTTCTCATTTTGCTCACTTCCTCTCTCCTTGGTTGTAATATATACAGGACCTTCGATACCAAACCTAGAAATACACCACCACGTGTTTTTAACTATCAGCCAAATGAAATGTTTTAAGTGCCACATCTGATTTGAATGAAATTTTTAGCAGCGAATTAGAAATAGAAATAGAAATACATACTATATATATATATATACAAATTTCATCATCATCATTATACTTACTTTGGCACAAATACTATGAAACCATTTGACCTTACTTTGACAATTCGAGCCTCTGCAGTAGTTGGGCTATATAAACACAAGCATTACGAAATAAGATGAAGTCTCAGTAATAAAAAGAGAGCAGGTCTAGAATCATTCTCACCGATCACGGAAGAAGATGAGGGTGTGAAGTTCTATAGAAGCTCGGCCTGCCATTTGTGCGTTCCGGTGACGGAAATTCAAATCTAAGACACAAAAAGAAAATCACTCTCCAGTATCACAAATATACAATAAGGTCACGCTTTTGCACTAAACACAACTCACTGTCAGCAATGTTGTTGAGTTGAGCTTTGTCATGAAAAACTGTTGGCAACTTAAATAAATCCAGTGAGGCAGCAAGTAAACGATGCACAATCACATCTGCGACAACAATTATGGCATGTTCATTCTTATCATCTACTCTTATTGTATGCCTAGAGGAAAATAACCTCATACATTTGGCAAGTATATTGCAATATGAAACTTAAAGGATGCAACCGAGCCAGCCATCAAGAGCGCAATTTACATCACCTATAAGATATCATCAGCTGAACAAAGTACCTGCATAACGACGAATTGGCGAGGTGAAATGAGTATAAATTGCTGTTGCTAGACCATAGTGATGATATTCAGGGGGAGTGAGCTCTCCACTACAAAAGTAGAGTGCCTGCATTTGTGTCCATAAACTGTATATCAGAATCCCATGTTTTGAGAAGCAAGGAAAGTAAGTAAAATATCATTGTCTATAAAAGGCCAAAATGACCTATAAGCCAAAGCGTGTTTTAAATTTGTACAAAACTGACATAATAATTGTATCTCGACATAAATATGATAGATAGTCTATAAACAAATTAGATATGTTAGATAGAGAGGGAGGAGATGGAGAATAAATACGGCAATTCTATACCTGAGTCATACACCGAGTTGCTAGTATCCTAATAAGTTTGTTGAAATACGGATCAGTACCCTGGATTTTATTGCATGTAGTTATATATTTGCATCAAAATAACAAGAAGCCAAATCAAAACATAACGTGAACATGCTTCATACCACTGCATTATCAAGAGAATCAGCCAACGTTTTTGAAGTGGTAATATCCAGCTTCACACCTACAGCAGCAGCTGTTCGGATAAGAGGTTCCAGCATTTTTGGTGTGGGTATTGGATGCCGCCTAAACAGTTCATGTTCTTCTTTACATGTTGAGGATGATAACTTTGTATAAACAGGAAAATTGACAGACTGAATAGGCTAACATTTTACTCACCGTAGTAGACCACACAGAGGATAGTGTTTCAATATTTTTTCTGCCACTGAAATATTTGCTGCAAGCATGAACTCTTCAATCATTTGATTTGCTTCTCTGATTTGATACATCCCTGTACGATATCCATTTAAAAAATTCAGTTTGTCTTTTTAATTCAGAAATATTGTGAAATGCACATAAGACATCAAAATCAGCCTAGTTAGCTTCTTACTTCTTACTCAATTTATAGTTGATACAAAGGTACCCATTTGGGTTGGCTTAGCTAAAAAGAAGGTACATGCATCCTAAAAAGGGTGTGCTAAAAGGGTGGCACAAAGGAACACATTTCCACCACATTTCCCCCCTGAGAGAAACAAGAGACTGAGGAGCAGGAATAGGAACAGGAACAGGAGCAATCGCTTGTCGAAGGAGGGGGCGCATCTGTTGGAGATAGAGCCCCCCAAGTGGCACTATCCATGTTGGCGTGTTCGAAAAGGGTTGATCCGTGTTGACGCCTGTACGGATGTATTGTAGGCGTGGGTGATGAAAGGCAAGATTTGATCCCAGGTTTTGTTGCATGGATCGATGTAAGCAATCTCCTTGTTGAGGGTCTTGTTGAGGTGTCCGGTGAGGCCATTTGTTTGAGGATGGTATGGGGATTTAAGCACCTGTTGGACACCTAGTTGAGCTGCAATGACGTTAAGGAAATCCCTGTGGAACTGGCAGCCTTGATCAGATAATAGTTGGACGGGGCTAGTGACGGAAAATGAGCTAGCAATTGGCAGATAGAGATCAATCCCTCTTGTCGACTGAGGGCCACCTGGACTTGGCTGAGATGGGGGACGGGAGGGCTATAGGCGGATAGAGATCAATTGCTCCTGTGGACTGAGGGCCACCTGGACTTGGCTAAGGTGGGGGACAGGAGGGCTATCGTGTCGGAGGGGGATTGGGGAAAGATCAATTGGCGGAGAAAGACCAATCCCTCCTGTGAACTGAGGGCCACCTGGACTTGGCTGAGGTGGGAAACAGGAGGGCTATTGTGTAGGAGGGGGGTTGGGGAAACTCGTGGGACAAGAAGTTACTGGGCAACCTAAGGTGAGGGGGAAGAGGTGGATGCTTGGATATGGGGGACTGGTACCCCGTTTCTCCACCAATATGTGAAATGCACATAAAAGATCAAAACCAGCCTAGTTAGCTTCTTACTTCTTATTCAGTTTATAGTAGATACAAAGGTACCCACTTGGGTTGGCTTAGCTAAAAAGGGTGTGCTAAAAGGGTGGCACATAGGAACACATGCACACCGCATTTCCACCACAATATATTGACATAGCCTTGCAGTTTTTCCTGAATAATATTGGTTGGCAATATTAATGTTAACCTTGAATCAAACCATGGAAATAAATACAATAGCCAAAGACTACTTTAAGATAGGAGTACAGTCACTAGCTCTAAACTGGAATTGACAGAAAAACATACCGATATCAAGAGGATTATGTGTTTCTGTGTCTATGTCAAACTTTACTTCAGGGGAAGCCAGGGTCAAAGCTCCACGGTCTATACGGCGCTGTCTCATGATCTTGAGTCCAAATAAATTACAGAACACTGTAAGACAAAGATCAAACAAAGAATAGCAAAATGAATTAAGCAATCAGTGAAGCACCTTTGCTAGAGTATTCATATTACGGAGATCAGTGGTAAGAGGATCAACTAGCCGACTGCCACAAAGAGAAAAGTAAACAAATTATAAACAATAATCAAAGCCTGATCTAACAAATAATTAAATTCCAGAAGCAAATGCCTGTCATCCATGCGTGCTTGAGCCTCTATATAAGACATTGCAGCAACAGACTTGATCACACTTTTTGTGTATCTTGTTGAAATAATTTCTGCCTCACTTGACATGTCCTATAAAACATCAACATTATTACATAGTATACTTCCTGTAATTACAAAAAGACACACGCCTAGTTTCGGAATGCTTGTCTTGCATACAGGCAATACATACATAATGTAGCATTTACTGAGAAGAGGTAATTATCTCATATTTATCAAATTTATGCATCTATTACTTTACAGAAAGAAGGTGATAGCAAATAAATGCCACATGTTACCAGGAATAGTATACTAAGATTTTCTCTAACAAGTTCAACTCAACATGAATAAGTTATTGAAGGATAGCCAATGTCTGTGTCATTTAAGAATCAAATTGTGCCAAAGCAGGCAGAACGGAACACTAGGTGGAAAATGTGTTGTACAGTGGCAGCTGTCTATCTAATATGACGAAATAGTATGTTTATCCATGCTTTATCAACAAGAAAATTTGCGAATGTAGCATATTCAAGAAAATTACCCAAATCACTGAGAAGGCCAATCGCTCAACATCTGCGCGAAGCGAGCAAATATCTGGTGTAGCAAAAGAATCATATATACAGAAAGCTCACAGCGATAATCAAATGAAATGTTTATCGTTGCTTTATATGTATGTAACATACCTTCAGTAAGAGGCTTCGGAAGCATATCAATCCGCTGCTCCACCAAGTACACAGATGTACCTCTCTTAGATGCTTCCTCGTCTAATGGTGTCCCCGGAAGTACAAAATTTGTGACATCTGCTATATCTAGTATTAACATGGGTTAAAGAATAGTTGTTGAACGCAGCCCTAATTATGCTCAAATTTATAGTAAACGTTTTGCCAAGGGCTTCAATAAATATAAATAAAGAGAACCCTGTCTATACAAGTTGGTTGTCGTCAGCATGAGATGCATAAACTCTATCAACTCATAAGTCATAACTATGAGAACTTCAAAACCAGGATACGGACTCCAACTTCAAAGTTCCCATTGGGGAGAGGTGTACAATGTAATGCATCATCAATATCTCTACAACCTGCATGTTACAAAGAATACCAATTTCTAGAATAATTTGCTGTGGTAACCAAGTTATGGGTGACAAATTAATCAAAACACTTGATTTTAGAGCAGTTTGAAAGAAAATTCTCTTCTTTCGTGATCAAAAGTTTGCCCTGGAGCCATTATATCAGTGGAAGCACAAAGAAGGTTAAATACACTACTATTTTGGATGTACCAGGATATCACAGATCTTAGATATTATGATTTACATTATCCTACAGTTAGATTGTTAATGTCATAAAATATCCTAAGGAACTATTCACTGGTAAAGGAAAATAAAGGTATATCGCTAGCTATTTTTTAATTACAGTACATTCATAAGACAATACAAAGAGTAAACCACAGCTCCGACCAGCTAAACCATCTCACCTGGAGGATCTACACTGAATACACGTATGTGTCTAAGGTCTTCACGATACGCGCAGTTAAGGTCCTCCAGAGAAACAGACCATGGAAGTGGAGGAAGACATGATAGAACCTGCTCTGAGAAAGGCCTATTATCTATGTCATTTTCAATCATGAGAACCTGCAACCATAAATTCCATAAGATAAAAAACAACTAAAGAATGCTATCAAGTTGCCAATGTTTACACACACCTCACTCTCTGTAGCTCGATCGCCAATTTCACCAATAGTTCTTATATAATGACCAGAAGGGAACCGCAAGGTTCGATCCCATGAATCAACAGCGACTAATATTCTCTTATTGATAAGATTCCCAAATTGGCGAGTTTGAATGCGAATTTTTGGAATTCTCTTGTCAGAAGATACGAAAAGAGCATTTACAGTGCCTCCGTCCCCTGCAGGCATCTGCATGGGTTCCAATGATCCACAATACCTGTATGTACAACAATGGGAGTACTGCTGAATAAAAATTACCAAGTCCTGAAGGAGCCATAATTAGATTACTTACGAGTGCCAATTACGTTTAATTACACCCACGACCCGACCACAAGGCTGTAAACCTGCTTTAGAAGCATTTTTATCTTGCCGCATGGGCTCGCATGGTGCATCATCAGCACTCTCAGGAGCCAAGCTCACCTTTTCCTCAACATCCTCTTCCTCTTCTGCCACAAAATAAACATTCCCATAGCTTTCATACACACTCCAACATTCATTCAAGCAGTTCCTGCAAATTAGGGAACACCTTTACCATCTTCCACAAGCTTTATCATGTTTCCTTCTTTCCATAGCTCCTCTGGCAACAGTTCAACAGCCACCACATCACCATCAAATGATCGATTCATGTTGATCCGCCCATAAACTACAATTTCATCTCCGATACTTTCACTACCAACATAAGCTTCTAATGGATTGTAACGATTTACACGGAGCTTTCCCTGATGGAAAATGCCCTGGCGTAAACCATTTGTAATTTCTGACATTGGTTTATGCTGAAAAATATACAGAGCAGATCAAGTTATTAACAGTAGACAGCCTGTGCAATAAAACATATCACAATTCACTTTACCACCTATCCAAGAGATACCTCTTCATATATCAATTTTTTCTTAGATGGACGTAACTCCTCCACATCCATATGAGTTGTATTATTGTCATTATCTGTTTGGACAACCAAGTCCAGGAGTTCTGGCTTCCCAAGTGACTTCACAAATGATTGCACTGAATGTCGTGGCCAAGTTATATGGTTTTTCCAAAAATTGGAAAGAGAAAATAGCATGTCCATAAACTTCACAAATTTACCTGTCTCTGTCCGTATTCCCTCTTGAAGTGCTCTCTTTTTATTTTCAACATCATTTGTCAGAAGCAATATGTTTGGCCCCCCAAGTAAATGCTTCTGATACCAAAGGCTTGCAGTGCGAATAGCTAGCATGCAATTAATGAATTAGAAAGAATAATCTGGCTCAGTATCACAGCTATGAGCTGTAGAATTAATATACTCCGAAAATGTGGTTATAAAGAGGGTAGTAAACTGATGGAAGTAATTATGCTGAATAAAGAAACCTCTATCATTACGATCATTGACACTTTCCCCTGGTAAAGCCTTTACATAGGTGTCCCTGTCCAAGAAGTGGATATGAATAAGGATACTTTCCACCGAGGTCACTCATTCAAAAAATTCAGTACACAGCAAATGTCATGTTCCTTGATATATATTACAAAACACCAGCTAGATGCAAAAGTGGAGAATATGTAAAACTGCACACTCAAATCATGAACCATGACCTACTTGTTATGCTCATTTGCAAAGACAAAAAAACGGCGTGTAGGATTGCTACATAATGCTCGGAGACGGTTATACAAGCTTAAATTTCTGTTCTTCACTTCCTCAAGCACCACAGAAAGTATCACAACATCATCTATTGCACTATTCTCTAGAAGATCAATCTACCAAGAAAGTTCCAAAGATATGTCAGAACAATTAAAAAAAGATGAAAATAGCTGAAATAATAGTTTAAACTACATATTTAAAAGTTTTGAGAGGTACATGATGGAGTGTGACATTTGTATCCACTATCAAGATATTAGCTGCAGACTCACTAAGGCAGGCAGATTCCTTGGCACAAACTGTGCAATATAATGCACCACAAGGTATATCATCTCGTAAGTAATGCTCTCTGACCACCTGCATTATAATAAATTCCATCTTATTACAGTATATTAGTCATATAATGTCACACATAGTTGACTGAGAAGTACCAGGAACATTGCCTTATTACTACGAATGTTAATGTGACCACTCACCAGAAAGATTTCCGCAATTCAAAGAAAACATCAGCATACTTTGTCAATAATTTCATTATTTCTCGTATGTAACATTGTTTACAGAGCGGGCGCATAAATATTTCCACAAATCAAAGGCAACACCAGCATACTTCCCCGTGAGTTTAATTATGTCCCATAGGTCATGTTGTTTACAGAGGACGTCAATGTAACTCTCTCTATATACATAAGGAGAGAAAGAAAGAAAGAAAGAAATATTAACATTTCTTATGAGTTCAGAATGGCCTATGGGACTGAAAAGTACATCTTAAAATGAACCAAAATAAATATAGCTAAATTTGTAAAACTGCCAAAGCTACCAGATATTCTTGTTAGCTAAGCACTTATTCTTGAGTTTAGATGGACTGAAACTTCTACTTTCAAAAGATCTCCAACACCACCATACCGAGATGAGGTCTCTGAACTTCGGCGTGAGGGAAGTTATATAACTGAATGCATATCATATGCATATGTAAAATATAAACATGCATACATAATATAGATTTAGTACTCGACTAGATTACACCCTTCAATTTTAGCTTATAAAATTATGCCATCATAATTATATGAGTTCGGGTAGGGCCAGTTCAGAGACAGTAATATTCTCTTCCTCGCTCATTTCTCTCGAAGAGGACCTATACTAATACACCAGTTTTTTTTCATAGTACTCGGTTTGAAATCTAGTAAATTTAAACAAATATCAGTTTTTCTTTCTTTCTCTCTCTCTCTCCAAGAAGAAACACACAATTTTACATGTTTTGAAGGGTCCCTAGGTCATACTTCACCACCAAGGATGATAATAAAACCTTAGGTAATCACAAGCACCATTGATATGAGGCAAGGATGCCCATTGTCCCCTACACTCTCCCAATTGTACATCAACGAGATACTGGACTAATTTGCGTGTGGAGACAACGAGGGAATTGACATATTAAGTACACCTGTCTGTATTCTTCTTTATGCTGTGACATGATCTTGGTATCTGAATCTCATGCAGGTCTAACATCATCTGACTGTCCTTGATTTTTGCCATTAAAACGGGTTCACAATAAACCTAAGGAAGACTAAGGCCATGATCTCCCTCACATCTGAGCTGACTCCCCAACTCGCCAACAAGTTGTCTTCACCTTATCAGGAGGGCAATTTGAAGTAGTTGATTCCTATGTATATCAACCGCTTGTTCCACCACACCAATCAACCTCAGATACAATGTCCATTCACCACTACTCAAACCATACATTTTAGTTATGCACTTTGTGCTTGTAAACCATCTTCATTAAAATTATTATCATGACGCTTTAGAAAACCTAGAGATTTTATTTTTGTTTCAGTATGCACAACATGAATTAACCCATATTTGTAATCATGATTTGTCTCATAGATGTGTTAGAATTACTTTCATTTCTTTCTTTCTTCTTGCTCATTCTCTCTCCCTATCGAAGTAGTGTTTATTTGAAAGCAACATGATAATATAAAATACCTTGCTGTCCAACCACAATAGTGAAGATATTATGGCAAGGTAAACCCTCTTAAGGTTCTGCAATACTAGCTGCAGTATGGCAAGTCTACTGGGGCCCAGGTGACAGCAAAGCTCATTTATCAAAACTGTCAAATCAATTGCCTTGTCAGCGTATATACTTGATGCAGTACTCCATGGAGATCATCAACACGAACTTATTTCTCATACTCCAATTGTCCTTTTGACCCCAGTATCTAAACTCTTCAAATAAGAACTCATTTCTCATACTCCAATTGTACAATAGACCCCAGTAGCTAAGGGAGTCAAACAAGAACCAATTTCTTACACTCCAATTACACCATACCTATGGCAGTTGGGCAAGAACTCAGTTCTTATACTCTAATTGTATTAAAACTCAGTAGAAAGGTAGCATAATTTCCCTATTTACGGATGCCAAAAATTGCTACACAACAGCCCAAATTTCTCCTTATCTCTCTAATACATACATACATACCTGTATGTATGTATGTAGGTATGTACGTGTGTATGTATGTATAGATTGATAAATAAGAGTTTGAGTTTAGAGACTAACCTTAAGGACCTGGCCTCGCTTGGTTTTCCTCATGAACGACTTACTCTGCAGCATCTTTCTGTCTACGCACGCTCTGAGTCTTGCCCCCAAAAATCCCAGGAAATTAGCATAAGCAAAAGAAGAAGAAGAAGAAGAAGAAGAAAGAAAGAAAGAAAGGAGGGTTTCTCAACAAATGAAGGAGCAGGGCCGGCAACGAGCGAGCGAGCGGGCGAGCAGAGAATAGTGAGGACTCTGACGGAACATTACAAATTTACAATGAATGAATTTTAGCTAATTATAAGTAAGGGAAAAGTACCAAGATACCCCCTGGAAGTTCGTCTATTTACCAAAATGCCCCTGGAAGTTTCAAATTTACCAAACTACCCCTATGTCCAAAAAAATACACTTTATCAAGTAAGTACAAAGGACCCAAAGAATCTTTTAAGTAAAGAAATTTGTGTTTGAAGGGTATTCTGGTAAATAGGGCTTGTAGATTTGAGTGTATAATTACTTTATAAGGTGTATTTTTTTGGACATAGGGGTAGTTTGGTAAATTTGGAACTTCCAAGGGCATTCTAGTAAATAGACAAACTTCCAAGGGTATCCTGGTACTTTTCCCTATAACTAATTATACGGACTCCTACAACTTTCTACCAAATCTCTATCTCTTTTATCGTCTTGGGTTCGAAACCCAAATTTCTCACCTCTCCATTAGATACTTCATACATATCTCTTTTAATTCACTTGATGCCATCGTGGAATGTAGAAGTTGAACCCATGACCTCCTAGTCTCCATTAGGCAACCTTACCAACTGAGCTACAAATCTCCCCATTGTGTGGTGTCTTCGCGTAGAAGTACCTTTAACTTTTGTTTGTAATGTTTACCATGGTTTTATCAACGTCAACCAAAACTAAATTGACATTGCCACAATGTGTACTCATTGATATGTATCTTGCGATCTCAATAATGTTTGCGTTTTTGGAATTTAGTGACACAAATATTCTTGATGTTGTAAGCTTTCTCAAAGTCTCTTAACTTCAATTGGAAGTCAATAAACTATTTCACTTGGACTCACTAATATTAAACATTGAGGTTGTAGTAAGTGATTGTTACTCGTATGAGATGTACAGGGAGGGTGAGAAACTATAGTTGTGTAAGGTATATGAGTGTGAGTGTGCGGATGAATATGAGCATGTGAACACATGCACAATTGTGTGCATCTGTACACATATGAGAAAACGTGTGTAAATGGTGAGAAGGTTATGGAGCTACCCTAACGCTCTTGATTTGTAATGGTTACCTCTTGTACATATATAAAACCACCCCATGGGGCATGAAAAGAAATAGAAGAAGTTTCCCTATTCTATGTTTCTCTCCCTCTCTCTCCCTCGCGCTCAAAACCCCTTGGGAGCGGGGTGGAGTAGTTCTTGGCTCCAGCCTCCACCCCCCACCCAACAACAATGATTTCTAAATCCATATTTTGAGGAGCAGATTATAAGTTCACACAATCTCAAAGGAAAGATACCTTTTTTTTCTCACGTTCCTAGTCCTTGTAAGTAGTGAATGAGAAGCCTAAGATGTGCAATATAGAAACATGAGAAAGAAATCTAGATAAAAGAAACATAGGTCAACAATATGACTATCAAGGGAGACGTTTGCTTTAGCAAAGGATTAGTGTTGCCTAAAATAACATTAAGCGTATAAAACAAATATGTCATAGGTGGTAGTGAAGTTGGTGTTTCCGTAAATATAAAAGAAATGTCATGGCTGAGTCGAGAAAAGAACAAATTTCAATATATTGTAATACTACTACTACTAACATTAATACACATAACTCACTCTTGTTTTATAATGTATAGATCGACAAATCCGAAATGTTATCTTGTGGTGGCAAGTATATCCTTTGGTTACATATTGATCCTAATTCAGTCTAATCAAATCTTAAAAATTAGCTACTACAAAAGATATTGTTCTTTATAACATCATAATTTATAATTCAGTCTTATAAATAATGATTCACACTTATATGTGACACTAAAATGATTTCCCAAATGATCCTCTCTCAATCCCCCACTAGGCCACCAAGTTTAACAAATATTTTTCCCAAATGCACCACAATGCATAATATACTAGTTGCAACTATGGCAAACAAAATTGTACACTGTGTGTCCATCAATCTCCACAAAAAGTAACTATAACAACCATATAAAAAGTGTGATGCAACCTTGCGTCAAACATGAGAAAATACATTTTCTTAGTAGGCGATGGTGGTGTCTCCATGTACCACAACAAGAATAAATCCTATCACCCAAGGGAGATTCCACCATGAAATAATCTATGAGACTCCCTTTTTGTTTGATCTAATACATACTGTTGTATTAGTACTAGAAAATGACCAGGTTTCAATTATTGTCTAAAAAGGTTTCCATGCTAAAAATTCTATGAAATTAACAAGGAATTCATTTGAGATGATGAAATACATTCATATCTCTTAAAATTGAGTCTTCTAAACTTTAAGGGTATTATGATAAACCTCAAGAGAGAATTTGGTCTTTGGGAGTAATCATATATGATATATTCAAATTGGTTCATTCAGAAAATCCAAATTTAACAAGATCATATCCTTGTTTAATTTGTCAAAACCAGAATGATTTCCTTGTTTAATTTGTCAAAACCAAAATGATTTTCTATTCAAGCCGTCAAACCTTCATAGACCTTGTCATGTGTTGTGTTGAAGCAATTACCAAAGTGAGGTCCAAATTATTATTAATGTTGATTACCATTCACTCATGAGCCACTCTCCAAAGGGCACATCAATATATTATAACCTCATTGGATTGATAAGTTGAAGATACATATTTGAGGATTCAACATACCCTAAGTTACTTTTTTATTAATGTTAACGATTTTGTGAATGTTAACCTTAATTGCATTGCAATTTGTTTGATATTGTTGACTTAGGGCGTTCCCTTATTGCTAAAAGACATTTTAAAGTTAATTGATAATTTCATGGCCGATTTATTCAAACTGCTCTAAAAAACTGGTAATAGATATGAGATCGAGAAATGCTCGCCCATTGTTGATTTAAGACATGTGACAAGCAAGAAGCTAGGAAATGGCTATCTCCTTGCAAATTTGAAGATAAAATGTACAAAACAAAGTTTTACTTTGTGTGGATCTTGGCAGACAACTCTGCTACTCTTGCGGCGACTTGCTCGTAATCAAGTGTTGCATAATCCTCCAATGTGGAAGAGTGAGCAAGGGAAGCATCGACTAAGACAGTCTTTGCAATGCCACACATGGATGCAACCCTTGGAAGTGGAGGTGGACGCTTAGGGGCCAATGATGGCTGGCATTTATGAGGAACCCTCAATAATGAGGATGGCTTGATGTAATAATCACTTTCATATGGACTTGTAAAAGTTGTCTCTACATGGTTATGATTCCAATGCATGTGACAAGCATCAATATCCTCTTCAGAAGACCCATTATCATTAGCATAATAATTGGACATGTGCTTAGCCTCTTCTCTAGTCACGCTCATCCCATCGTTGTCTTCACCTTCGGGAAACATGTAATCCCATGTCTCTATGTGCTTCGTAGCATTATCCTTGGTTTTCCTTTTATTTACTCTTCTACATATTCTCTTGAATTGTGAATTGTAAGTATGCTTGCCATACAATGAACTCATGTCGTCAAGTGATGAATTCATATCATAAACCCTTGCATTTGGACAAGCTTGTGCCAACACTACATTTGGTCCTCCATTTAGTATTGATAACTTGTTTTCCTTGTTTTCTTCTTCCAAGCTATCATGTTGCTTGTATTCTTCTGACTTTAGTGATGCAATGAAAAGCTTACGTTCATTCGCTTCATTTGCTTGCGTACTTCTATTCAAAATTTCAAGTAATTCCTTTGGTACGCCACCATCTTTCTTGTCACTCTTTTTCAACACATACTCATTCAATTCTTCCTTGAGATCCTCTGGGGGTCCTTTTGTTGACAAGAAGTTCAATAACTATACATAAGTGGCATAGTTGGGAGACCACAAGTCAGAACACAAGATTTGATTTCATACAACGTCATGACAACAAATCAAAAGCATATAATAAAAACATCGCATTCATGATAAGACAATGCATGCTTATCATGCATCGACTACGTGAAGTCAGTTACATCTAATGAGTTTTTGGGTCATTATTCTTCTATTACTAAGACACTTACTGTATTTAGAGTATCAGGTATACCCGTACTCTTAACCATGCTCATTTGGATGCTAAAGAAAATGGACATGCATTGAAGTTTATTCTTAATGAAGGTACATAAATACTTACTGATCGGTTGACGTAGGAATCATCCTTCAACTCCTGTGCCGAGATTACAAAATCGGATCCATACTTCATAGCAAAGATTTCACGCAGTTCTTGCAACTCCGGGAAAACCGAGCAACGAGATGCCACAAAGCACAAACTTGCCACTGACTCTTCCAAGTCAATAGGACAGTGTCTGTATCCTTACAAAGGATTGATGAGTATATAAGAGAAACCACTAAATGATGTATTGTCACTCTATAACAAAACAAAACTAGGAAATTTCTATTACCTTTGGCCAGCAATGATGCTTATATTAATTCGGACTTTATCACAGTATTCTTGAACTTTGATGTAAAGAGAAAGCAGGCATAGCTCAATCCACAGACATTCTAGCTGTTCCATACATTGAAAAAAGGTGAAGGGAATGGGTAAGAATATCCAGATAATTAACCATGAACACAAAACTCTCTTCCTCCCTATCTCTCTAAACATATGCATATACATGCACACACACACACATACATACATAAATACATACATAAATACATTCATACAGACATATACATACATACATACATACATTCATACATTCATACAGACATATACATACATACATACATACATACATATACAAATACATTCATACGCACATATATACACACATATGCGCATACATACAAACAAATATCCACATACATGCTGCACCCACATTAATTAATGTGTGTGTGTGTGCATATCTATACAAACTCACTAAAACATACATACATTTTCACATGAAGATATATGTATTCATATCCACACAAGCACATACACACCTACTCATACATACATACATACATACATACATACATACATAAAACATACATACACATACTCATACACATGCATACACACATATGCACATACATCCTCCCACATAAATGAATGTGTGACATGTGCATATCCATACAAACTCACTAAATTTTCACATGAAGATATATGTATGCATCTCCACACAAGGACAGACACATACATCCACATCCTCCATGCTCATGTACGAGTACTTATGCATATCCATAGGGTATGCATACACAAGGATGTGATCAATTTGAGATTACCTGCATTTGTGCCTTCCGGTTTTTGCCACAATTCATGAGCTGAGCCACTTGTCGTAGCAGGTGACAGAGCTGAACCTCTCTCCTTCCCCTCAGGATTTGTACCCTCGCGATTGTGGTCTCCAATAGTTTCTTGCTGATAGAGAACAAGAAATTAACAGCTAAATAAAGAGAACAAAAACAAAAGACCAAAGAGTTTATACAGTCTCGATGAATGAAAGGGAATGCAGACTGAAGCAAACCCATTGTGATATATGCACGGCTGAAGAAAACCCACAAAGGGAAGGTGCTTGAAAAACAAGAATCTAAAGGAGAAGTCTTAAGAGTGGTTACTTTTACCATTTTGATTTCTGAAAGCTGCGGACCATGCCAAGAAAGGAAAGCACAAAGAGAAGCATGATGACCGATTAGGGTTCAGCTAAAGGTTAGGGTTAGGGTTAGGGTTAGGGTAAAACCTTAGAACTAACCCATGCATTGCAGCATCAGATTTCCTTATAAAGGAGGAGGGCATTCCTCAGTGTCTCCCATTTCCAAGTCTTTTATTATTATTTCTTTATTTCCATTTTCCCCTCCCCAAACCCCCACCAACACCAAAGAAGACCTTAGAATCTTCCCTAAGACCTTAGAATCTTTCATAGTTTAATTAATACTAGCTTTTGCTTTTTGGACAAAAAATAATAATACTAGCTTTTGCTTTTTGGAAGAAGAAAAAAAAAATTCTAGCTTTTGCGAAAGCAAAATCCTCATGTTTTTCGTTGCGCTAGGAGCACCCACCCCGACCCAACCCACACGATACCTCTCTCGCCCGCCCGTCTCTTCCTGCCCACCTTGTCCTAGTTATATCCTATTGTTACTTTTCGGTGAAATGGGATATGCCTTGCTCTTCGCTCGAAGTGTGGCATCCTGAGGAGCCTTCATAACCCCGCCGTGACCAACACCCCCCTTGATGAAACACCATGTCTAGGACTCACACAAAAATATACAGCGCATTGCACGTAGCTCCCTCTCTGAAGTCTTTGCAGTTAACCATGGAGATGAAAACCAAGTGCCACATGCATGTGCTCGTGATTTAGCTCCCTTTTTATTTATGAGAATGGATAAACGACGACAGAAACCAAGCTCCACACACACACATCATGGATCAACAACAAGGTGTTAAGAAGTCTCGTGCACATGTCCAAAGGATTCATAAGAAAGTAGATATGTAGAGAGAGAGAGAGAGAGAGAGAGAGAGAGAGAAAATAAATAATCACTTAACAGTAGAAACCCTCGCAAGGGAGAATGTTCCCTACGAATTCGTAAGAGACATGAAAGAAACAAACAAAGGAACTAATAACCCAAATAATAGAAGTGATTAGTGACATCAACAAATCAATAAACGTTCGAAGTCATTAAAAACATGGAACAAATCAACAATGGTGTAAATCGTCACATATATATTATAAAAATGAAAAATATAAAATTAGGGTTTCCACTTAGAAATATGACTATAGATATGGTCCCAGATCTTGTTTACATAATGTAGAGAGTGGATCTTGTACGGATCATGTTCCCATGTTAAGAAAATGGACAATGGTTTACAATCGATCCACAATTTGTATTTTAATGTTCTATGGAACGAACACATCTATCGATTCACCCTAACACTTTATGTACCACTAACGCCAAAAGAAGATAATCTTGCAATAGTTTATTTCTTCTTTTACATCTTTTCCTCACCAAGTTGAATAAATAAATCTCGTATCGCTCCCAACTTTTTGTTTTTTCGATAAAAACATTGTATGTAATCCTCAATGGTGCACATATGACTGTCTAAAACTTGGAGTGACTCTTGTAGGATGAACGCCTACTTTTGAATCTTCTTGCTTTACTACGTTTATCAAAATCGCTAAAGAGAATATTTCAATATCCAAAGACATAATTTTTATTATCTTCTTTTGTAAATAAGGAAATCACAATGTAAACACACACACACGTGACACATCTTCTTTGTGCCAAATAAAATCTAGATAAAGGAAGAAAAGAAAAATAGTGCAAGTTGGTTAGCAACAATCCATATTTCCATTTGTGGCATCAATTATTTAAGCAATATAATATTGTGCATTAGTATTTCTAGCAACTCTAGACACTATCCTATCCTTGCTGGTCAATCCATATGATTGACACTTGTAGTGTCTTGATTCAAGCTCATTACAAATGCACCCATAAACTTAATTGTTTGTTGACTTTAGATGCACTTCCTTGGAAATACATATTCAATTACTCTATGGTGGGAGAGATCCCCGATGTAGAAATGGAAGTTCACATCACTAAGAAGAGATATTTGAACAAGAAAATACATCCATTGTTCTTTGGTTTTTAACACATATTTTTTATGGATAAGCTTGTGCCAACACATTAGACCCGTTGCTAGTATATCCAAATAGGACGACGTTGGAATAGAGTTTTGTAAATTTAATGGAATGATAGTTTAAGAAAAGCTCCATCAACTCTACCAATAGTCCCTAATTGTAAATTGTATAGGGATCCTTTCATTAACATAGTATTCTTCCTTTAACTTTGAAATATATCTCCATTTTTTTACAACACTCCTTTACCAATGTAATTTGATGCTGACAAAACTACTAAACAAAACAACCTCATTTTCATGCTCAAGAAGTTAAGCCAATGCATTCTATTATAATCATATGGACTCAATATATATTTTGGCGTTTGCTTCATTTAGTTGCAATAGTCTTAATCCATTTCTATAAGACATCAACCACCCTTGCTTGCTCCATGGTGGAATCACCATTGTAAACTACACATACGATTTTCATTTAAACCATACGATAATTGATGTTCATGTTTATACCCACTTATATTGATGTCAAGCACTAGCATAAGTTAAGACATCTACGAGACACTTTTTGCACCTATCTCATGGAGG